>NC_057810.1:112554474-112695453 GCF_018294505.1 Triticum aestivum
ACCTTCTTTTCCTTTAAAAAAAAGAGAAAGAAGAGAAAATAATAATATGGAGCTCTTCGGCTCGTTACTGCTTACCAGATGTAGGTGCTGCACAAAGTGTCAGATAATCGCATGCAAGAAAGGAACTAACGCATGAAATGGACAAGTTGTGCGGAGCACATGGGGTTTTACTTATGCACGGGATCTGCGCCCGGCTTTGTACAAAGGATTACATGCAACAGCGGCAAGACTTGTACAAAAGGTGGTTGCCGGAACGGGTTCCAGCAACCGCGCCCTATGGGAAAAACTTACGAAGATGTTCTATGCTCCAGGAGTTGCTCACCGGAATGCCATCTTCGGTCTCAAGGCGGACAGCGCCAGGCCTTGTGACTCGTCTCACCCGATAAGGGCCTTCCCACTTCGGCGTCAACTTGTTGGAATTCTTGGCGGACTGAACGCGCCGAAGAAAAAGGTCGCCTTCCTCGAAGCTTCTAGCTTTAACTTTGCGGCTATGATAGCGGTGCAAAGCTTGCTGGTATCGAGCAGCTCGTACAGCAGCCTGAAGACGATCTTCCTCAAGGAGCAGCGCGTCGTCTTGCCGCAGCTGTTCTTGCTCAAGCTCATCATAAACAAGCACTCGAGGTGATCCGTATACGAGTTCCGTGGGGAGAACTGCCTCTGCTCCATAGACTAGAGCGAAAGGTGCCTGGCCAGTGGCTCGATTTGGCGTCGTTCTGATCGACCAAAGAACCACCGGCAGCTCCTCGATCCATTTCCTTCCGCACCTGTGCAGCCTGTCGAAAGTTCTGGTCTTGAGCCCGCGCAGCACTTCAGCATTTGCCCTCTCTGCTTGACTGTTGCTTCTTGGATGAGCAACAGAAGCGAAGTAGACCTTGGCGCCAAGGTCTTGGACGTACTGCATGACGGTGCGGCTCGTGAATTGCGTGCCGTTGTCGGTGATGATCTTGTTAGGGATCCCGAAACGGCAAACAATTGACCTGAAGAACTTGACTGCTGACTGTGTTGTCACCTTCCTCACTGGCTGCACTTCCGGCCACTTTGTGAACTTGTCGATTGCGACATACAAGTACTCAAAGCCCCCGACAGCTCGGGGGAAGGGGCCGAGGATATCGAGCCCCCAGACCGAAAATGGCCAGGATAAAGGGATCGTCTGGAGAGCTTGAGCTGGCTGGTGTATCTGTTTGGAGTGGAACTGGCACGCTTCACACTTGGTTACTTGTGCAGTTGCATCCTGGAGGGCTGTCGGCCAAAAGAAACCTTGCCGAAAAGCTTTGCCGGCAAGTGCTCTTGCGCCAATGTGGTGGCCACATATGCCTCCATGTATCTCTACCAACAGCTTTTGTCCATCTTCCCGGCGAATACACTTCAATTTCACACCGTTAAGTCTTCTTCTGTACAGTATGCTATCGACAAACTGGTACATACTTGACTGCCGGGCTACTCTTTCCGCTTCTTCTTGTTCTTCGGGAAGTTCTCCTGTCTAAAGGAAGTGGACAATCTGCTGTGCCCATGCAGGAGCTTGTGGCTCGACAACAAGGACTAAAGGCGCATCTGCTGCTGCGGGAACATCCGCTTCCACGACAAGGACTTGTGGTCCTGCCGGAGCTTGATGTTCCCCGTCAAGCTTGCCGGAGCAAAACTTGTCGGGAGCGTCTGCTTCAACGGAACAAACCATAAGGCTTGCCGGAGTAGACTGCCCCTCAGCCTCCTTGGTGTTGATCTTGGGGCCTTTCTTGGCGGCGGCTTCGGGGAGCTCTGCCGGAAAGTAGTCACCAGAAACCAACTTCCTCTTCTTGCTCTATCCAGTTGATGGTGTTACGAATGGTTGAGTCAACTTAAGCACAAAGATCCTTGGTTCCACAGGTAACTTTAGTGCGGCGCACTTTGACAGGCCATCAGCAATATCATTCTGGACTCTTGGGATATGCTCCATTTGTAGGCCGTCAAAGTGCTCTTCTAGCTTCCTCACTTCATCAACATACGCTTCCATCAACGGGCTCTGGTAGGTCTGCTGCGATTCTGAGACCGGCAAGCAATCCTTGATACTCTGCAGTATTGTTGGTTGCTTGCTCTTTGGGAAAGTGCATCTGGACTACGTACTTGAGGTGCTCTCCGGTGGGTGCGACAAGCAGCACGCTTGCACCGGCGCCTTGCAGCGAGAAGGCACCATCAAAGTACATCAGCCACTCTTTGCTTGCCTCTTTGACGGGGATGCTCGTTTTTGGAATTTCTTCATCTGGGGTTGGCGTCCACTCTGCTATGAATTCTGCCAATGCTCTGCTTTGGATAGTTGAAGTGCTCTCAAATTTGAGGCCAAAGCTTGATAGTTCCAGCGCCCACTCGACAATCCTGCCTGTTGCTTCTGGAATTTGCAGTATCCTCTTCAGCGGAAAGCGAGTGACGACTGTGATCTCATGTCCTTGGAAGTAATGGCGCAACTTTCTCGAGGCCATGAGGAGGCCGAAAAGAAACTTCTGCACACCAGAGTACCTTGATCTAGCCCCCTGCAGAGGAGAACTGACAAAGTAAACTGGGCGCTGCACCATTCTCTTTGGCATCCTATCATGCTCCTGCGCAAACCCATGTTTGTCGGGACCAGAGCTTGTCGGCGAAGCCCCCTGCTTGTCGCTGGATGGATCTGCCGTGGTTGCTGGCTCATCATCCGCCTCCCTCTCCGCCACTAACGCAGCACTAACCACTTGATTGGTTGCCGCTATATACAGCAGCAACTTCTCTTGCGGCTTAGGTGCGACAAGCGTTGGAGTGGAGGACATGTATCTCTTCAAGTCCTACAGCGCAGCCTCCGCTTCCGGAGTCCATTTCATTGGACCTGCCTTTTTCAAAATTTTGAAAAATGGCAGGGCGCACTCAGCAGATCTAGAGATAAACCTGCTGAGAGCAGCCACGCAACCGGCAAGCCTCCATACATCCTTGACGCGCTTTGGTGCTTTGATCTGCTCAATGGCCTTGATCTTGTCGGGATTGGCTTCAATTCCCCGCTGAGACACGAAGAACCCGAGAAGCTTGCCGGAGGGGACCCCAAACACGCACTTCTCGGGGTTAAGCTTGAGGTTGATCTTGCGCAGATTTGCAAATGTCTCGTCTAAATCTTGAATCAGGGTCGCCTTGTTCTTGCTCTTGACCACTATGTCATCCATGTAAGCTTCGACATTTCGGTGCATTTGCGGCTCAAAAGCATGGTGGACTACCCTTGCGAATGTTGAACCAGCATTCTTCAAACCGAAAGGCATCCATACGAAGCAGTACGTGCCACATGGGGTGATAAATGCGGTTTTCTCTTCATCTTCTTCTGCCATGAAGATTTGATGGTATCATGAGTATGCATCAAGAAATGAAAGCAAATCACATCCGGCTGTGGAGTCAACAATCTGGTCAATACGCGGCAAGGGAAATGGGTCTTTTGGACATGCTTTATTAACATCAGTGAAGTCAATACAAAGTCTCCATTTCCCGTTAGCCTTGCTCACAACAACAGGATTGGCCAACCACGTGGGATGGAGCACTCCTCTGACAAGGCCTGCTGCTTCCAACTTCTTGATTTCTTCTGCGATGAATTCTTGGCGCTCTACTGCCTGCTTCCTGACTCTCTGCTTGACGGGCCGCGCATGAGGACAGACGACAAGGTGGTGCTCAATTACTTTCCCGGGAACACCGAGGATATCAGACGGTTGCCACGCAAACACGTCGACATTCGCCCGCAGGAAAGCAACGAGCGCACTTTCCTATTTGGGGTCAAGAGTGGCGCTGATGGTGAAGGTACCACCAGTGTCGTCCTCCTTGGCAGACACCTTCTTGGTCTCAGGTGGAGCTGCCATTGCCTTCTTACGCTTACCGGTTGAGCTCGATGGTGCGTCCTCGACGGTAGCGCAGCACTCCGAAGAGGTGCGCTTGCCGGAGTGGGCATCAGAGCTCTTGCCGGACTTGGTCTTCTTCTTCCCCCCCGGAGCTTCAGCGGCAAGTGTCTTGCGTTCTGTTGCGGCTGTTGCTTCCCGGTAGATCTTGTCGGCATAGACAAGAGCATCCTTCTTGTCGCCATGGACAGAGATGACACTTATCGGGCCTGGCATTTTCAGTACGTTGTACGCATAGTGAGAGGCTGCCATGAACTTGGCGAGTGCCGGTCGGCCAAGGATTCCATTGTAAGGTAATGGAAAGTCGGCAACGTCAAACGTGACTCTCTCAGTCCTGAAGTTCATCTCGCTGCCAAATGTTACCGGCAACGTGATCTTTCCCTTCGGCTTGCTCCTTCCCGGGTTGATTCCTTGAAATGTACCGGTCTCTTCGAGCTCGCTGTCAGGGATCTGGAGTTTGTGAAGCACCGTAGAGGAGATCAGGTTCAAGCCGGCCCCGCCGTCAACTAGCATCTTAGTGACCTTGAGGTTGCGGATTGTTGGTGAAACCAGCATCGGCAAGCACCCGACCGCAGTTATGCGATCAGGATGGTCCTCAATGTCGAAGATGATAGGCGTGCCGGACCATTTCAGAGGCTTGCGTGACTCGACGGGTGGTTCTGCTGCATTAACTTCCCGCACCCACTGCTTGAGCTGGCGGTGCGAGGTATGCAGAGAAGCACCACCGTCAACGCACAGGACCTCTGTGGCTTTCTAGAACTCTAGCTCATCAGTCTCCTCATCATCCATGTCTTCATCGTCGTCGTCATCTTCATCCTTGTCGCGGCCGCGAGGAGGTCTGTCTCCTTGCCGCTGCTTGGCCTTGCCGCGGCGTCCTCCTCGGCCGGGACATTTCTTGCCGGATCCACCAGCTCCTTCCTGGGCCTTCTCCTTGTCGCGCCGGTCGTATTCAGCTTTCTGTTGCTCAACAAGCTGTTCGACTTTCTTACAGTCCTGGAGATCATGGCCCTTGGTGCGGTGGATCTTGCAATACTGCTTGTTGGTGCCGTCCTGCTTGTCGGCGACCGCCACCTCCGCGGCAACCTCCTTACCGGAGTCACCATCTTTGGCTTCCTTGGTGCCGCCACCGTTGCCGGACTGCTCAACAACTAGCACTTCTTTGCCTTTCCTCCTTCTGTTGTTCCGCCGCCGTTTTTTCCTTGTCGGGGCAGCATCTTCACTGTCAGATCCTCCCGCTCCTACATTCTCTCCGGGGAGTCTCCTCCCTTCCTCAGCACGTGCACACTTATCGGCCAGTGCATATAACTCACTGACGTCCTTGATCTTGCACATCGCCGTTTCCTCCCGCATCCTGCGGTTCCGCACGTTCTGATCGAACGCGCTGATCACCGTGGCAGGGTGGACGTCTGGGATGTTGTGCTGCACACTGCTGAATCTCTGAATGTACTTGCGCAGGGGCTCTCCTTCCTTCTGGGCGAGCAGATGAAGATCACTCTCCTGGCCATGAGGCTTGTGTCCGCCTGTGAAGGTGCCGACAAACTGATGGCACAGATCAGCCCAAGAGGATATTGAGTTGTCCGGCAAGTGCATGAGCCAAGATCTGACGTTGGGCTTGAGCACCAGCGGGAAGTAGTTGGCAAGGATCTTGTCATCCCGTCCCCCGGCAGCCTGTACCGCAATGGTGTAGATGCTGAGGAACTCCGACGGATGCGTCTTGCCGTCGTACTTCTCCGGTACGTCTGGCTTGAAGTTCTTTGTGCTGGGCCACTGGACCTGCCGCAGCTCACGAGTGAACGCAGGACAACCTGCCGCGTACGGCAGGTCGCCTGGTTCCCCTGGCGCATGCATGTCAACAGAGGGCCCAGCGCGCTTGTCGAATTGACGCCGCGCTTCTCTTCGGCGCTCGATGCGGGTTCGAGCGTCTTCTTGTTGTCGATCATGAGGAACTTGGCGCTGATCGTGACGAGCTCGTGGATCCGACGATGCAGTGGAGTCGCTGTCGAGGTGGATCCGGCGAGTCGGTTATCTTGGCCTTCGGGGCGGTGATTGCATGGTAGTTGCACCTCCGCCCGTTTCATCGCCACCGGCTCGCGTCCAGCAACCCTGCCGCGGCGGCGACGCGCTCGGCCGCCATGGAGTGTCGCCGTTGGCGTAGCCGATGAGAATCTGAATGGTGGCCCTCCATTCGTCGATCTTGTCCGACGTCGGAGGGTAATCTAGGAGAAGTTGAGCTCGTGCCAAAGCTTCTGCTGGAGTGGTGGGTAGTAGTGGCGGACGGCGCAAGGAGCGGGACGTGCTCAAACTTCTAACTATGTTAGAAGGAGCAGTATCCCGTCTAGGCGACCGTGCCCCGCTCGTGCCAGCACGCTGGCGTGCATGCTGGTCTTGAGCGCCCTGAGATCCATCAGCTTGGTCCTGGACTATCATGCGAATGGCACTGCTAGTGCCATGACGCTGTTGATCTTGTGCCTCCTGAGAGTGGCGTGGAACATGTACAGTCGCCAAGGTTTGTGCAGGCTTGTTCTTGGACCTGGCGGCATCATGAGCTTCCTCGTCGACGTCCTTTCTTCCGCCGCCGTCCATTCCACCACCCATTTGCTCCAACGGTGGCGGAAGTGACATGGACGGAGCGGCTGCCGCTGAAGTCTTCTTCTTCGGTGGCATGTTGATGAAGGGAATAAAGATCTAGCTTGTGTGAACGCCGGATCAGGTTCACACAATCTCGACACCCCCTACCTTGGGCGCCAAAGATGTCGGGGAAACTGATCCACAAACACCTATGGGGCCGGCGGACCGGGCCCCTTTCTGTTCGGCGGGGAGCGGAGATCGCACGAAGAGCAGATCGAGGCGAGGCACACGAGCAGTTTACCCAGCTTCGGAGCTCTCTGGAGAGATAACACTCCTGCTGCTGCTTGTCTGGTTGTATTATCTGGTGTTCTTGCTCTCGAGAGAGAGGGCGTGATGTTTTCTGGGCTACGAATGAATCGAAGCGAACTGTCCGAACCCCCTCTACATTGCGCATGGGCCTCCTTTTATAAGCTAAAGGGGTCATCGATAGGTGGCAACGCAGAGGAGGGTAAAAACGTAAAAAGCAAGGTAGTTGATACAGTTACTTGTACAGTGCACCCTACCTAACGCTGACGGCAGGGGACAAGGGCATTAAATGCCCGTCTAAGTCGCCCGAACAGTGCAGAAAAGGACCGTTAGGGGCGCCACCGTTCCCCACGATGGCGATCTTGTCAGCTTCGCATGCCACTGCGCACCGCTGGCTGCACAGCCTCCCGCAACGCGTGCCCGGAGAAGCCCCCAGAGCGACACGTTGGTGGATGCGCTGGAGTGTGGGTGCAGAGTGGCGGCCTGCCGCGGCAAGCGCCTTGCCGCTGTTGTTATCTTGTCGGGTGCAGAAGCTCGTCGCTCACCGGGCCTTGGGGTACCTTGTTTAGTCTTCCCGGCAAGCACCTCTTGGAGGGGCCTTGTTGCCTTGCCGGAGCGCGTGGCGCGTCGTGGCAAGTTCCTTGGAGCGCCTTGGTTGGCCTTCCCGGCAAGCTCCTCTTGCCGGGGCCTTGTCTCCTTAGCTTAAATACTTTGTTCTTGGATGGCTCCAAGGGAACCTTGTGGGATCTTGGCGTTCGCCCGGCAAGCCTTGCCGCGGGGTGCTGCAACTACCCGTGCACAAGTTCGGGGTACTAGGGTGCCCCTATTCTAGTATACCGACAAAGACCAAACACGGGATATTCGGGACATCTTCAAGGAGCGTGGCAAGTTAAAGAGGAGCTGCACCGAACCTGTAAAATGAGCTTTGGTAAGTAACACCCTTTCAATTACTTTCGTTTAGTCTTGTGTTCTTCGTGTGTGTATATGTTGTAGTTTCTGTTTCTCTTAAGCGTAGTGTTCTTCAATGTGTAATAAGAAGAGTCTTGATCGTCCTAATGCGTTCGTTTTTAACTTGATGTAGGAAGTGGGTGTTCTCACCGTGTAGTCTGTTTTTATATTTCTTTTACTTTTGAATTCACTTCTCCGAGTTCTGTTTATCTGGCTTCTACTAAATGGATCTAGGTTTCTCTGAGTATTGATCTAAAAAAGAAGTAACTTCATGTCAGGATGCAGTTCCTTCGAGGAGGGAAGTATGGTCAACCTCGAGATCATGTTTCCAAAATGAGGCTGGATTACACACAAGGTGCCAGTTCCCTAATGATGCTGGATTAGACACAAGGTACAAATTCCCAGATGATGCTGGATTACACACAAGCCAGGTGGAGTCGTCAGCTATTCGTGTCCTCGTGGCAGTAGTAAAGGATGAAAGAAAGCATGCAGCAGCCCTTCAGAATGTAGCTGAGTTCCTGAAAAAGCGAAAAGAGCAATCATATGCTCTCTTCACCCAAGCCAAAGAAGAGATGGAAGAAGCCAGAAATAAGCTAGCAGAGGCAGAGCAGGCTAGGCGTCTCCTGCTATCTAAAACGGTTGTCAATACAAAATTTCCTTCATAATAGCTAGGTTCAAATGTTTATACAGTCGGCATGCCTGTTGTGATGTCTGTGCATCTACTGATGTGGCACAAAATGTTTTTTTGAGTCATGTAATAACAGCAATTACTTTCCAAACAATAACTGACGAAGCATTGGACATGGTATAGTTTGCGCGGAAGCCCGACATTCCAAGTCCAACTTCCACATCAAACTCATGTTCATAGATATCTGCACATTCATACATAATGTCCACAACCATGATTCACTTCAAACCCAAAAAAAATGTGTGGAAAGTTATAAATAAAGAAAAACCTCTACTAGTTCCTGCTACCAGTGTGAGCACAACAAGTCAAGACCATACGTAAATTAATTATATTTTAGTCATTTTTTGTGTTCTAAAATTCCTGCCGGCTCGCGGAAGGACGTGTTGCCGGCACACACGCGGATTCAATGAAGGAAGACGGGGCAGTCTTAAGCTGGTTGCACGCGGCGAGGAGGCTTGCTCAGCCGGGCCTGCAGCGAGTGCGGCCCTCTTGGCCGGCGCGCCGGTTCAATACCTGCGCTATGAGAGGTCACGTCCGTGTCAGAGCAATCACTCCCTCCAGTCCTTTTTTGTTGGTTATAACAAAATCTCATTTTCCATTCATATTTTACAAGTAAAATTCGTGGACAAACTTTGACCCAAAGTACGATTGGGACTAGTAAACCAGAATGAAGGTAGTAGTTTTTTTTAATCAAAGAAGGGTTTCCCCTTCCGATTACTGAAAACCAGCATCTAAATCTAAACCATAGTATTTTCCCTAGAACTACCAGGTTCAACATCTCGTAACATAAACCCATACAACCATACGCCAAGGAGGTACGTAGTACTATGAATTCCATTTTTGCTCCATACCAATCGTTCTAAAAACTACTTACTACTTATAACGTGCCATTTAAAATCGGAACTCTTGACCCCGCTAAAAACGATATTTTAAACGTGGCTACTCGGTCTGTGGCAACTGGCGAGCGACCGCGCTCCAAGTCATTCACCTGTGGTCCCGTCCATCAACTCCTACAAAGGTGCTCCACCACGTACCCGGTACCCGCGAATGCAGCAATCATGCACCTAGGGTTTTAGTGTTTATTTGTTAACGTCGCCTTTACGTAACACTCATGTGTGCGAGACAGCGAGAGGCCGACTGCGTGCGTGCGCCTCTTCTCTTCGTATATGTTCTCCACCGTTTGTCTGGTGTCCAAATAATTATAATAACTACTAGCAATGTGCCAATGCATTGCCACACGATCAAAGTAGATTAATACATATTCACCGATTTGATAGAAAAAAAGTCTAGTTTTGAAGTATGCATATCACTAAAAATATGTTATGTTTCACTCAAAATATATTCCTTTGGCGGTTTTGATGAGATAAAGGAGGCATGTTGTTGGTTTCAAGATACAAGAAGTGGTATACTCCCTCCGTCCACGAATAAGTGTACATATAGCTTTTATTCTAAGTCAAAGTTTTAAAATTTTGACCAACTTTATAAAAAATAGTAGTAACATATATGGCATCAAATTGGTATATTATCAAAGTACATTTCAAAAAAGATCTAGTGATACTAATTTAGTGCCATAAATGCTTCTACTTTTCCCTAGAAAGTTGGTCAAAGTTTTAAAACTTTGACTTAAGACAAAAGCTAGATGTACACTTATTCGCAGACGAAGGGAGTATGTCTAATTTCTACTCTTACTAGCAAGATGCCCGTGCATTGCACGGAACATCAAAATCTCGTGGCAGAAAAGGATGAACGAGGGAAGGCCTTATCTGCAAATGTTGTGAAGAGTGTGGGTAAATTGCCATATTTTCCTTCCTATCCGTCAGATATAAATCAGACGACCTACATTGCAGGATGGCAGGCCCACCATCATCACCAACTCTATTTTTTATCCCTACTCTTATAAAAAGCATTGTCGGTGATGATCGTGTGCCTGCCATCCTACAATATAGGCCTTCCGATCTATATCTGACGGATAGGAAGGAAACTATGGCAATTTTGCAAAAAGATACCCACACCCCTTTCCATATTTGCAAATAAGGTCTTCCCTCGTTCATCCTTTTCCCCCACAAGATAAACTACTCATACAAATGCATCTTGATGTTCCGTGCAACGCATGGCATCTTGCTAGTTGTTGCAAAAACCCATGTGTGTGTGTGAGAGAGGGAGAGTGGAGGAGGACGGAGTGCATGTGTGATAAAGACACAAGTAGTGTGTGTGCGATAGGTATCAGCTTAAAATGAGGCGATAATGTGTGTGTGCACGATCGAGAGGGCGTGTCTCGAGAAGGGAAGAAAAAGCTATATAGATGCAAGGAGCGAGAGAGAGACATGTATGCGATGGTGGAAGCATGAGTGTGCGGGTGTATAAACCTATCTAGAGTCTAGCTAGTCGATAAATGCTTGTGAGAGAAATACGAGTCGGGGTGCGAAAGCGATAGTTTTGTGTGTGTGAGAGAGAGACGGTAGTCAGGAAGGGGGTGGAAGCAGGAGTTGTGTGTGTGTGTCTATGAGAGAGAGAGAGAGAGAGAGAGGAGACGGTAGTCGAGGTTGTCTGATCGGTGTCAGTCTGGGATGGAGACGAAAAGGAGACCGCAACAAATGTTGTGTCTACAAGAGAGAGAGAGAGAGAGTAATTTTAGTGGTATGAGTCATATGTAGAGACATATAGGGTGTGTGAGAGAATCCCATAGAGAGAAAGACAAAGTGAAAGACGAGTGGATACTGTGTGTGTGCCGGTGAAAAAGAAAGCTTAGGTATCGAGTGATACCAGAGAACAGTAGAGACGTGAGAGATAATGAAAACCTTGTAATGTATAATGATAGGGAGAGTGTGACACTTCTCAAGGGAGACGTCGAGAGACCATGTTTGCGAGGATAGGAGAAACATGAAGTGAGCGTGCCGGTCAGCTGGAGAAAAGAGAGTGATGGCTACCTGAAGGAGCATGCATGCGAGAGAGATGGGCGTGAAAGGAGTGAACAAAAAAGGGATTCAAATATTTGAATTCGAGATGATGATACATGTAATCCATACTCGAACCAAAATTGATCTATCAAACATGCATATTCATATGAACTCACGCACATCTATGTTATTTAATATGTAGATATTACTGATCCATACATTTTAGTAGAACATAATTTGGTTAAATTTTTTTGAATTCAACCTTAAGATTTCGAGATCGTTGTATTTGTAAATCATATTATACATATAAAGGAGCAGAATTCTTTGTTGTGCTTTTGAAAGTATATATGTAAAAAAATGATGTATATAGAATGTAATTCCAATTGAAAATGGATCCCGCCCGAAAAAAATAGTAGAATACAAATGGGATTCGAATTGAGTTGGCACGGTAAACGTGCACTGTGCAAAATTTGAACGAAGTGGGGAAAGTCGCAGTAACCGCCTGAAATGAAAATCTGCGAGATGACACTACTTCCTATCCCTGCCACGCAAAGCCTATCTGCTAGATTTCTATAGGTTTCGATAGGGGTAGGTTTGTAATTTCACCCAAACGTGACGTAACCGCCTCTCACCCGGATTCATACACGGTGGGCGCAAAAACACAGTGTGCCCTCGGCCGAAATCGACTCCCTCCCCAGTTCATATTTATACACGGTGGGCGCCAAAAACAAACTCTCGTCGGCAAATATTCGGTGTATGCAAGATTACCGTCCTATCCCCAACCGACTAATGTTGCTATGATGTACGTAGTGGAAATTTGAAACGGGGGCTAAGTTTGTAAATTTCCTTGCATTTGAGACAAGCGCGCCCTGACTATATTGTTCCCCCCTTCCTCTCTACCTCCCTTTTCCCCATTTGTACTCCGTGGGCGCCAAAACACCCTCTCCACCCCACCCTCCTGCGTCCGCCGCCGTCTGCCACCCCATCCACCATAGTCCTCCTCCACCATGCCGGAGCTGATACCCCAACGCCGCCGTCCATTACAAGAGATCGACCTCTCTCATCCACGCCTTTGGACCGGGATCCTTGCATCCCGTCCTCTCGCTTCATCCCCGCCGTCGTCCACCTTGCCGGCGCCACTCCTACGACTGTCTCGTCCACCGTGCCCTGCCGCTACCGTCTACCCTCCTAGATCTGCTTCCACGCCGCCGACAGCCATCGCTACCGCAGCACCATCAAATTCTCACCAGATGCGTACACGGCGCCGCACCAGAGGCGGTACTCTTTCGTATCTGCTCAACTTATTTATCACAGCAAGAAAATAGATCGTCACTGCTTTACTCTGATTTCTTGTCTTGGTTGCGAAGTTACCTTTGTCCGATTTGCACCTCGAGATCCGCCATGGCACGCTCAGCACTATACTCCCAATGCATATGGTTTTCCCCTTTTATATTCCACACTAGTTAAATCATAGTAGACTAAATTTCGAAATTGGGTCAGTCGATTTTTCAGAGCTCACCGGAGTTTGCTGGTGCGATCCAAGGGGCTCGGGTGGTTGTGGGGCCTCGCCGAACGAAGAAAACTCGACACGGGTGGGGGGTGGGGTGGCGGAGGAACACAGGCGGTGGGGGCCGGTGGTCCGGCCAGCGGCCCGTGCAGTGTTCTGTATGGGAAGAATCACAGACAAGGAAGAAGAAGGGTTAGGAGATGTTGGATCTTCATCCAACCGCCTGAAATGGTCGAGAGACAGCTGGGAGTTGCAGTCTTAATGTGCTCTGGTTCATCATGTGTGGGCACTGTGCAACCAACATTTTATTATCCAAAATCTGCTTGCTCTTCTTTACCATGTTCGATAGAGCTGTGACACAAAACATACGACCGACTCTAGCAGACTGTACCCATACTTCACTGGCCACACCACTAGCCACATGACACATGACCTGCACTCCAGCAAAAGGTATACCGATTTCATTTGCCATAGCACCAGCTGTACCACAGAAAAATCCCACCCCAGCAAAAAGTACAGCAAGTCCACCGGCCGAAGACCTATCCCAACTGCAGAGATGGCCAATTCCTACAGATTGGAACCCCATTCCATTTATTCCCAGTTTAAAAGACAATGCTTCCAAGGTTGTTAGTGCATATATTCCCATCATGGCAAGATGATTGTGAAGACAAACACCATTTTCACATCTTCCTGTCCAACTTACATGTAAGTGCTATTATTCATGGTTATTATTTTCCTGTTTTCTGCTGATTGAACACATGAATGATTTACATTACATTGTTGTAACTAGGCGAGGGTCAATCTGGATAGACATGACGAGGAAATCTTGCTTGTGCTTTTCAAGGAAGCTTTGCAGCAGTATCAGTGTTACCTGAGGAAATCACACTTTGGTGGCAAATCTATAAACGAATTTCAAGTGAAGTCTCATGTGCTACATTTAGAAGATATTGAATGGAAAAACTTTGTTATGCACTGGTCTCGTTCCCAGGATGAGGTACTGTCTATGAAAGCACATGACAATTTGAACTTCTAGTTTTCCGCATGTGCCTTACGGATCTTGTTTGCAGGAAATCTGCTCGAAGAAGAATTCCGGTTTGAAAAGAATGACAGGATATCGCAAATATGCTGCCCGCTTCTTTGCTCTTGTTAGTACATGTTGTCCTGTATCACTGTACTTGCATACATACCTGGTTCATTATGTGACAACAGTATGCATGATAGCTTGCTTATCAATTGTTCGCTCCAAATTCTTCAGTATTCAATGCCAATGTTTTTTAGCTCTGCATTGTTCTGGTAAGTACATGCTGTCCTTTATTAGTGTACTTATAATGACAGGTAGTTGTTCATGTACCATCTCTCTGCAGATTATTTTCCTTTGCCCTCCATTTTCTACACATCAGATCTATATTTACTCTTACCATAAGGTTGGTACTGAAGAAGTTTAGATGTGCATTGCTCTTGGCTATACCTTTTGCCTGTATCACTGCACTTACATTTATAACTACTTGGTTATGTAGCATCACTCTTCATCTTATCTTAAATATTCTCCATTTTTTGTATATAATCACATCTATATTTACTCTTAACAAAATGTAGAATAAAGGCAATGCTTATGAAGAAGATTCTGTGGTAAACTTCTTGAATTGCCCCCCCCATCAGCATGGACAAGGCCTTTATAGAGCCTGTCTTCACCAATAATGTAAGTTTGTCCATCTCAAGCCTTCAAACTTTGTTGTATATATTTGGTTAGGCATGACTGCAACAACTGTTTGTTTTTGGTGTTTGCATAAAATTGCATGTTTAAAGTTTATTATGTACTCTCTCCGTTCCAAAATAGATGACCCAATTTTGTACTGAAGTTAGTATAAAGTTGGGTCATCTATTTTAGAACGGAGGGAGTAGTTCATAAACAAAAGTTTGTCCTTTCTCAATTTAAGTTTTTAGTTGTACAACCAAGTTCCTTTTTCACACCATGTAAATTAAAGTATACAGAGCAAGTGATCTTCTTTTGCACTACATGTTTGCTTCTGTTCTTCATCCGTAATCCAGTGGTGTGGTGAACCTAGCCACTACGGCACAATGTCATATTCTACAATGTCTTAACTATGAACAATGTCATATCATTCTACTACTCCCTCCGTCCGAAAATACATGTCATTGAAATGGATGTATCTAGATGTATTTTAGTTCTAGACACATCCATTTTGATGACAAGTAATTCTGGACGGAGGGAGTATTATTTAAACTGTCTCTTTATTTGCCAATCTGAAATGGGATAAATTGACAGCACACTAACCATTCATACTTACATGTTCTTGATCTGCAGTGGTGTCGTGAAGCTGCCAACTCCTTCACAATGTCATTTCCTTCCATGTCTTGACCTGAACAATACAATATTGTGTTAATGCAATTTTAAACTGTGTCACTTTATTCGTCAGTAAGAAATGTGATGAATTGTCAGCACTGATACTTTTAGGTGCAAAACCTGTCATCTATGTGCTTGTTTATCTTTCAGAGTGAGGAAGATTTAAGTGTTGAACAAGCGCAGTCTCATCATCTTGCTCACCTGCTTGTGCTGCAGCTCCCCAGTAGGGCTAACCTTTCTTGAACTCTATTGAAGTGCTCTCGGTTTTGTATATTATTTTGTCGGCATGTTTATTTGCACTAGTGGCGATCTTTGATGCCCAGTGTATGTAATCTGCTGTCTGCTTGTGCTTTATTATCATAGTGGCGAACTTTGATGCCCAGTGGATGTAATATGCTGTAATTTCTTTATTGTATAGTCTAGGTTTTTTCTTATTCACGATGCTGCAGTTGTTTTACTGTCTTCACAGTAAACCGGCCAAACCATAAAATTACGGTACATAATCGGGCCGTCATGCAATCACGATGTAGGTTGGGCTTGAAATGTGCCGAACAGCTAACGGGCCGGCAGCAGCCCAAAATGAACCCCGGCCCATGATTGTGCGAATAAAATCATGGGCTTTTAACAGGCCAAAATTGTCTCAGTCCTTGTTTGGCCCAATCAGATATTGGCTGCGAGCAGGCCGGATGCAAACCGGGTCGTAGTTAGGCCCAACTATATGACGGGCATTTAACAGGCCAAAATTAATATAGGGGCGAAATGTTAAACGGGTCCTTAAGAGGCCAAAACTA
Organism: Triticum aestivum; assembly: GCF_018294505.1. Classification (NCBI taxonomy): domain Eukaryota; kingdom Viridiplantae; phylum Streptophyta; class Magnoliopsida; order Poales; family Poaceae; genus Triticum; species Triticum aestivum. The sequence continues at coordinate 112,570,417 of NC_057810.1, forward strand.
ATGTCAGGCCGAATTACTAAGTGGGCCTCTAGCAAGTGGGCCCAAAAGCATAGTGTCGAGTTGACAGGCTGAATCTGATATGGGACATAATTGAGCCCATAGCCTCTTAAAGGGCCGTACCTGATCTGGGCCGTAATTTGGCCCAGAACATGGTAGGATTTTAACGGGCCGGATCTCATATGGGCCACTATTAGGCCCGGAACATGGCAGGCCATTAATGGACCGGATCAAATATGGGCCGGCATTTGGCCCAAAACATGGCAGCCAGTTAATGGGCCGGCCTACTAGGGCCCTCAAATTCGTGTGGGCCTATAGCTGGTCCGTCTCATTATTGTCGGCTAAATCTCGTGGGCCTTTAGCCAGGCCGGCCCATTATGATCCGCAAGAATCTTGTGGGCCTTTACCTGGGCCGGCCCATTATGGCAAACAAAAATCTTGTGGGCCTTTACCTAGGCTGGCCCATTATGGCCCGCGAAATCTTGTGGGCCGTTAGCTGGGCCAACCCATTATGGCCTGCAAAATCTCATGTGCCTTTAACTGGGCCGGCCCATTATGGTCCGCAAAATCTTGTGGGCCTTTAGTTGGGCCGACCCATTTAATTTTGATGGGCCGGTCCACGTGTCAACATATCATAGGTGCGTCTCGCCCATTGGATGCGTGACCCCTGTGCCAACGCGGACCTGACACGTGTCTCCTCCAGCTAATGATGATTTTACACATGGAAAATCCCCATTGGTCGGGGCTGTTAACGGGTTATCGGATCCAAAACCCGACCCGATAGCTTAACGGCGTTCCATTACGGTGGATGCCACGTGTCGGTCACCCTTGACGAAAGCACTTCTGTGACGCGCGATTTATCATCATGGAAGTGGACACTTCCGTGATGATAATTTTGGTAATGTCATCGACCACTTCTACGACAGCACAGGTATGACTATCTTGATTCTGTCATAAATTTGTCATGGATGTACATGCATGACAAAAAATGCGACCTACTATGACAAACACGTATAATCACGGAAGTGTATTTTTTTGTAGTGGCTCTACAGCGTATACGTCTCTGAGTGCGCATTTGCGCCTTCTCTTTGGTATGTGAGTTGCGTAAATCATATTCACTGTTTTGACTTCTGGTGGGAATTTTTTTTGTCCTCCAGTGTTCGGCTGGCGAGGCTCATCCTCGTCTTCACTTAGCGCCTACCTTCCTTTGTGTTTGGGTTTAGCTTGCTGGCCTACTTGAAGACCAAGCATTCTCTATGGGTGTGGTTTGCAGGTTTTTCGGGGGTGACATGAATTTGACATAATCTGTCTAGAACCTTATTTAGGTTGGACGATCCATCTCTGCTGCCTTTAAATTGCTTTTTCCGTTGACTGGGTCGAGAGCCCCTGAATCCGGCGTTGACTGTCGTGTTATCTAGACTATCTCCATTGCTTTGACATTTGTTTTTATTGCGTCGCAGCATCCCGTTGCCATCCCTGATTTCGGATGTGCTTGGGTCGCTGGTGCCACTACGGGCCAACCAGTTGTCCTCTCCCACACAGAAGCGGGTCATAAGGCTTGTTAGGGCTGTCATTGTCCTCGGCTTTTCTTGGCCGAGGTGTGTGGCAAGCCATTCCTCTCAGATACTGTGCTTGAAAGCTGCTAAGGCTTCGGCATCCGGGCAATCAACGATTTGATTCTTCTTAGTGAGAAATCTGTTCCAAAGCTTACGGACTGACTCCCCGGGTTGTTGGATTATGTGACTTAAATCGTCTGCATCCGGAGGTCGGACATAGGTCCCTTGAAAATTGGCCCTGAAAGCATCCTCAAGTTCCTCCCAACTTCCGATTGAGTTTTCGGGGAGGCTTTTCAACCAATGCCGAGCTGGTCCTTTCAACTTGAGCGACAGGTATTTAATGGCGTGGAGATCATCTCCGCGAGCCATGTGGATATGGAGGATAAATTCCTCAATCTAGACCCCAGGGTCTGTTGTTCCGTCGTATGCCTCTATATTCACGGGTTTAAATCCCTCTGGAAATTCATGATCCTGCACTTCATCGGTGAAGTACAGGGGGTGCACAACACCCCTGTAATTGGATGTGTCGTGGCATGCTGTTGACGGTTGTTGTGTTCGGGGTTGATTCCGAGCTGGTATTCGATTAATATGATCGTTTTGGTGGCTGTGATCTTGTGCCGGAGCACGTTTTCTAGATCCATAGATGGACCTCGTCACACCGGCCTTTTTGTCCAGGAGCTCACGTAAATCGTGTGCTGACTTGTGTGCAGCATCATTAGCCGCCCTGCCGCGGACACGGGGCGGTCGGTCCAGCTGATCGGCCGTATTACACTTCGGCGGAATGGGATCTATGGCCTCATCGTCGAATTAGGGTCGTAGCTTGCGCTTTAGGTAGCTCTTTGTGTGGCGATCGTCGCCGTATTTTTCTTCAGTGTCTAGCACTTTGTTCCATCAGTGGTTGAGCGTATCCCGCACGGCCTTAAGCCTTTGCTTCTGCTTCTTCAGGCTCCTCGCGGTGGCAATAAGCCTTTTGTGGAGGTTCTCTTGCTCCGAGTGTTTTTCTGTATTTTTGTCCGGACTTTCCTCCTCTCCGGAGGCAGGTTGATGAGTTTTACCCTCGGGATCGTCGTCATTGGACATCTGCTCCGGCCTATGTTCAGCGTCCCCTGGTTCGTCCTGCTCCATCGCTGGGTCCATGGGGTCGTCGTTTCCTTTGGAGTCAACAGGGGTGATATTTTTCTTGCGATCTTATCAATGTTTTTGTTGTGGCGGGATTTAGAGTGGCGCATGCGCTGTCGCTTTGGTTTCTACCCGACGGGGTTATCCTCCATTGCATCCTTTTCATCGTCGTTGTTTTCCCTGAGTGTGTCCACCATGTATATATCATATGATGAGGTGGCTGTCCAGTGCACCGTGGGCGGTGGTTCCCGTTCATCTTCGGCATCGTCGTCCATACCGTCGATGTCTTCAGAGTCGAAGTCAAGCATGTCGGTTAAGTTATCGACAGTTGCTATTAAGTGGGTGGTGGGTGGGGAACGAATTTCTTCATCATCCGCTTCCCACTCAAGCCAGGCATAGTTCGGCCAAGAGTATCCTGATAGAGAGAGAGAGAGCTCAATGAGTTTAGCACGTCGCCCAGGGGTGAGTGCTGAAAGATATCCGCAGAGGTAAACTCCATGGCCGGTGCCCAATCAGATTCGATAGGCACGGACGTTCGTGGTTCGGAACCCCGGAAATGAGTTCGAGGGCCCGATGACAAAGATCTCTTTGGAGGTGAAGTTTGTGTTCGGCTCCAACGCTGATGAATGTGCGGCCTCCATGGTGGGGTCCATCCACTCATCCTCGGATGGCGTGATCTGCTCCAGATCGAAGGCTGGGGCAGCCACAAGCGCGATATCCCGAACACCGTTCGATAGCAGATCTAAGTCATGCCCGTCGTGACTGTTCGGGATTGAATCCATCGAAGATCAAGTACCCGCGGATGTCGGCTGTGTAGTTCAAGTTTCCAAACCTGACCTGATGGCCAGGGGCGTAGATGTCGATCTGCTCCAGATGGCCAAGCAAGTTGGCCTGCAGTACGAAGCTGTCGAATACGGAGATCTGTCCGGGGAGAAAAACCTCACCCTGGACTGCATCATTGCTGATGTTGAACGAGCCATCAAGCCTTACCCTGGCGACACGGTAGAACTCTCAATGAAAGCACCAATGTCGGTGTCAAAACCGGCGGATCTCGGGTAGGGGGTCCCGAACTGTGCGTCCAAGGCTAATGGTAAGAGGAGGCGGGGGACACGATGTTTACCCAGGTTCGGGCCCTCTCGATGGAGGTGATACCCTACTTCCTACTTGATTGATCTTCATGACATGAGTATTACAAGATTTGATCTACCACGAGATCGTAAAGGCTAAACCCTAGAAGCTAGCCTATGATTCTGATTGTTGTTCTAGGGACTAAACCCTCTGGTTTATATAGACACCGGAGGGGTCTAGGGTTACGCAGAGTCGGTTACAGAGAAGGAGATCTACACATCCGAATCTCCAAGCTTGCCTTCCATGCAAAGGAGAGTCCCACCCGGACACGGGTAGAAGTCTTCAATCTTGTATCTTCATAGTCCAACAGTCCGGCCAAAGTATATAGTCCGGCTGTCCGAGGACCCTCTAATCCAGGACTCCCTCAGGGGGCTCCAAATCCGGCGGCCGGATGTGCTGAAATCAGGCGGCCGAGGTTGGGGGTTCGAGCGTCGAGGAAAAGGGGGCTGCAAAAGGGGAGGGCCTGGGCACGTGCCGTCCGCGTGTGTCCTTTCGGCCGCAAACGCGGCCCAACTTTCGGCTGGGAATGGATTGAAAGCGGACGAAAAACAGACGACGATCCGTTTACGACCGCGCGTTGGGTGTCTTGTTCTGTTTGTTTTCCCCCAAACGGACGCGGCCGGACCATTTGGTGTTGCGCGTTGGAGTTGGCCTGAGGAGTGCTGGTGCATGGCACCGCTGACCGTAGAAACCGGGACCTGGCTACTCATGTGCATCCTAGTGGGGTGTGCGCGTGGATGGGACATTGCGAGCTGATACCACGCAAGCGGGTGAGGAAGTAGGCCAGCTTGGGCTCGATCTGGGAGGGGAGGCGGCATCGTATGAACACGCCAGAGAACTAGACCGAGAATCAATATATTCGATCAAATAGGAGAGAGAGGGAGAGAGAGAGAGAGAGAAGATCGAAAAAAATCAAGCGAACGTGAGTTGTGACACATGAAGGAGACCTAAACCTAGGCTCTCATAGAGTGTAATGAAAGCAACTTATCCATGTTCAAGGCCGAAGGACTCCTAAACCAATACTAATACTTCCTAATAAACATAAGCGTCAAGCAAACTCTTATCATCAAAGGATCCTATCCTATCTAAAGTAAACAAGATATTATTTTTTCATGCTCCTGATATTGTTCAAATCTTCTGGTAAGAGAAGCTATAGCTTGATCAACAACAAGTATAAAATAACTGACCCTAACGACTTTTCTGTAGGTTGTGAATCAAGAAATGCATCATGTCCACCTCATCAAACTATCTTTTTCTTTTGATTTTATGCTTTGTGCGGAACCCTGTATGAATATCCATCTCCATCACAATTTCTTTTGCAGCTTCTAATGCTTTTGAATAGCCAGTTTCCGTATACTTATTGAAAAGGGAAATCAGCCCCTATACATACTCAATTGCAATATCAATAAGCATATCCTTTGATTCTAGTTGCTTGCTGACCAAATTAACAGAAGATAATATATCATACCATATGATTGTAGATAATAAAAATTCAAAGTCACAAGTTCATTTTCTGCCAACAATTTAGCTATACTACTTGTTAACGGATCTTTATCACTTTCCGCCACTTGTGGCAAAGCTTCCCTTATATCTAAGATCTGAAACCTTATAGCCTTAACACTATCAACACGACTCTCCCAACGAGTAGCTGACAATGACTTGAGAGTCAATCTTCTTATATTATCCTTAAGAATTTTCACCTCTTAGTAGAATTAGCAAATGTTGTATAGATGTTCTTAAAAACTCCAAAAAAATTAGTTACTTTATGACATGAATTTTCCATATCAGATAGTGTCAAGTTCAAACTATGATAACCACAAGCTGAGTAAAAAGCTCATGGATTTATATTCAACGGTTTCTTTGTACCCCTTGATGTTTCCTTTCATGTTCGACCCATTGTCATATCATTGCCCTCGCACATTGTCTATATCAAGTTCAAGACTCCTCAATTCCTCTTATAGAACATCAAACAATATGTGCTCGGTGGTATCATTCACATCCAAAAAACCTAAGAATGATTCTGCAAACAGAGCCCGAAGATACATCAACATACCTTATTATCAAAGACATTTGTTCTTGGTGGCTTGAACCAGGAGTACAATCAAGTGTAACTAAGAAGTATTTCACTTTTTTAACCTTTTTCAACAATTTCTGACCTGATTACAGTAGCTAGCAAAGTTATCAACTCATTCTGGATGGAAGGACCAAGATAATGATCACGGGTTTTATCATTGGTAATGCAATTAACATGTTTTCATAATTGGATCAAATTGAGCCAAAATTTGAAGCAGTCCTAAGAAATTGCCATTGTTGTCTTGTTACAACTTGCTATTGCTGCCATGAAATGCTATGGTATGTTCTTCAAGAAATTGTACAATCGAAACAATCATGTAAAAATCTTTTCTCCAATGCTCGCTTTCCTTTTCAAGTTCTCGCTGAGCAACTTTATCAATTGTTTGATTATTCTGAAACCTCATACGCAAGTCATACCATGTATTCATATTTGTGACATGTTCTCTACTATTTTAATGCTTTTTAAGTGAATTATTAAGATGTATCCAATCATTGAAACCATCATTTGCTAACGATCCTCTCACAAGACCCTTTCTCAATAATTTGCAGCAACAAACAAAATATTTTGTCAAGCTTTTTGATGTATACAAGGCATTCTCTATCACACTTTCACCATTTGGAAGAACTCTATTGTATGCCGATGCAGAAAACCTTCTAGATAATTTGTCTCTAGGACCATGCTCAATAGACAAGTCTCTTTTATGACCCTTTTGCACCAAAATATCAATCGTTTTTGTATCAAGATCATCCAAATATCTAAGATTAAATATATCAAGATTAAAAGAACTATTGGTGTCATCACCAATAGTAGCGTCATTACCTTCATCGCCAACATTACCATCAGTGTTAGCATCATCACCTTTTTTATCCCGGCTCCAAAAAATGGGCCAGTCGCGTCCCCAAGAGCCCAAATTTCGCCGGTTAGGGCAGAAATTGGCGCCGACGGACTTAGGCCAAACCCAGCGTGCTAGGGGCGCCGAGGAAAGAAATTTGGCGCGAAAGCAAAATTCCTGCCACGTGGACCCACCGAGTCAGCGACTGGGCGATGCCGAGAACCTTCGTCATCCTCATGGACTCGGCTCCCATGCCAGTTTCGAAGGTCTAGAGGCACAGTGATGGCGAGCCGACGCGTGTCCCGCCCTTTCCCACCGCATGGCATCACCTCTCCCGCCCTTTCGTGGCTATAAAAGTCGTGCCTCGCCACCGCTTGCCACACACCGCATCGCCATAACCCTCTCTGTCGCCTCAATCCTCATCATCGGAAACCTCCCTCTCTCTCGTCCCCTGCTACTTCTTGAGCTTGCGTTTGTTTTTCCCTTGAAGAGGAAAGGGTGATGCAGCAAAGTAGAGATAAATATTTCCCTTAGTTTGGGAACCAAGGTATCAATCCAGTAGGAGAAGAACACACAAATCACCAATACCTGCACAAAAATCAAACAACTTGCACCCATAGCGATAAAGGGGTTGTCAATCCCTTCACGGTTACTTGCAAAAGTGAGATCTGATAGAGATAGATAAACAAAAGATAAAATCTTTTTGGGTTTTTTAATTTATAGATCTGAAAATAAAAGATTGCAAAATAGTAAAACTAATATGATGGAAAATAGACCCGGGGGCCATATGTTTCACTAGAGGCTTCTCTCATGAAGGCAAATAATACGGTGTGTCAGTGATATACCCGCGGTATGACCCGGCCGGGCTTGGCGACTCACTGGTGACCCACCCTGATTTGGCGACTCACTAAGTGAACCGCCCGGATCTCTCCACTCACTGATAACCAGGCCGAACCAGGTGACTCATTGGTGACCCGGTAGGCGGGTTAGAGGAGCGACAAGACCCAGAGGCCTAGAAGACTCGAGGCCCAGAAGGTCGGCTCATGTTATGGTGGGCCGGCTTAAGAGGAAATCATAAGGAATATTCCCTTACAAAGGAAGCAAGACTAGGACTCCACTTGTAAAAGAGTAATCCTAATCCTAATAGGATTAGTCATGTAAGCCGCCCCTTCAACTTATATAAGGAGGGGCAAGGCACCCCAAGAGGGACAAGTTTTACAAGTCTAGATAGACAGACAAGTCAATAGCTCTAAAAAGAGAGCACCCTGTAATCGTGATCATCATCATCAATATTAATGAAGCAGGATATATGCTTTTACCTCCACCGTGAGGGGCCGAACCTAGGTAAAACCTCGTGTCTCTCGTCCCACTCAACCCCTCTCAAGCTACCAAATAGATGCGTTGGCCTCATGACTAAGTCCTCACATTAGGACATCTGTCGTGAAAAATCCACGACAGTTGGCACCCACCATGGGGATGGCTCATGATGGTGTTGAGTTCTTGAAGGGAAATCTTTTTGGGTCGAGAAGATCGCGATTGATTGGATGAAGAAAATTCAAGAAATTAGGGTTGCGTCAAGTGCGCCGCCACATGGTTGCCGAGTTGACGCAACTAAGAGGACCAGTGTGATTCAGGAGCAGGGACAAGTTTTTCATCCACAGCAGTCGCATTAAAAGGTCATTTCAAGTCTAGATGCAGAAATATTGCCTGGTGTTTCAAGACAATTTGATTATTGCTAGGTCATGATCAAACTAGCACTTCAAATACAAAAAAATCACAAATCGCCGAGAACGTTGACTCCGCTGCTGCTTGTTTTCACCGGCGTCGAATCTGGATTCATAACTCGCCGAAACCAGCATGGTTAGTCCCTGTTTCATCGAGTACAGGTACACCGAGTCAGATAAGAATACCAGTTGTGCAAACACAGGACAAATCTCAATTGGGCCATCAAATCATGAATCAGAGTTTGTTTATGCAAAAAGAGATCGGAGTGGTTAATTATTAGCTCCATGATGATGGATCGGGAGGTCAAAGCAAACTCCAACCAGAGCTCTGACTTTGGTTTTGTTTCCGAGTCACTATCCGGATTACCTTTGCCTCGATGCTCACCGCAGCTGCGGCCCGTCCCTGCACGACTTAGCGGACGAGTCATTGGTCTTCACCAAGTCGATGCTCTAAGTCGCCACACATGAGTGTCTCCGAGTCATGCTCGCTTGTTTTCTTCCACAAGCACTTCTGATACTGCTATACTACGCAAACACACCTCTGCGTCACCTTGATCCACCACCAGACTCCACTCCAAACCGTCATCGACGCCGCGACCTTCCAGTCAGCCTGTGTCGGCCTCTGTTCTGGGCCGCATCCACACCCCCGAGTTGCCAGTGGCCTCACCTTCATTTCTGAAGCTGTGCCAAGCCGCCGCGCCCCTGAGTCGACGAAGGACTGCCTCAACATGCATGCGAGCCGCTGTGGGGCGCTGAGCTGCTATCACCCTTGTCGCTAAGCCGCCATGTTGCCTTGTGTTGTCCTTGAAGCTGCTGGGGTCACGCCTCCTCTGTTGCTTCACGCCGTCTTTGAGTCGTCATGCCTGCGGGTTACCTCTGCCTCTGCCGCCGCTGATTCTTCTCTGTGTAGAGACGCTGCTGCTGAGACACCCCTCTGTGTGGCCTTGCTTCGCCGCTCCAGGCCGGTTTACCCTCGCAGCAAGCCGGTGTTGGCCGGAGCCGCCGCCATTGGCATGAATCACCATCCGGGTCTCGTGCATAATCTCTGCGGTTGCTGCTGCACCGACTCGCCAAGCGCCTTAACTTGCTCCGCTGACCCGCCGGCTAGTGTAATTGTCGAGCACCTGCGCTTGCATCTGAGCCGCCTGATACGTCCATTTTGCATCATGCTTTTATGTCAATATTTATTGCATTATGGGCTGTTATTTCACGTTATGTCACAATACTTATGGCTATTCTCTCTTATTTTACAAGGTTTACATGAAGAGGGAGAATGCCGGTAGGTGGAATTCTAGGCTGGAAAAGGAGCAAATATTGAAGGACTATTCTGCGCAACTCCAAAAGTCCTGAAACAGCACGGAATACCTTGGAATAAATAAAGAAAACTCATCGCCAAAGATGAAGGCCAGGGGGCCGACACCCTGCTCACGAGGGTGGGGGGCGCCCCCCTGGGAACACCCCCCTACCTTGTGGGCCCCCTGGTGGCTCTCCGACGCCCATCTTCTCCTATATGAAGTCTTTCGATGAAATAAAAGCCAGAGAGAACCTTTCGGGACGAGACTCCGCCACCACGAGTCGGAACCTTGGCGGAACCAATCTAGGGCTCTGGCGGAGCTTTTCTGCCGGGGACACTTCCCTCCGGGAGGGGGAAATCATCACCATCGTCATCACCAACGCTCCTGTCATCAGGAGAGGGCAATCTCCATGAACATCTTCACCAGCACCATCTCATCTCCAAACCCTAGTTCATCTCTTGTATCCAATTCTTGTCTCCAAGTCCGGGATTGGTGCTAGTAGGTTGCTAGTAGTGTTGATTACTCTTTGTAGTTGATGCTAGTTGGTTTATTTTGTGGAAGACCATATGTTCAGATCCTTTATGCATATTATTACCCCTCTGATTATGATCATGAATATGCTTTGTGAGTAGTTACGTTTGTTCCTGAGGACAAGGGAGAAGTCTTGCTATTAGTAGTCATGTGAATTTGGTATTCGTTCGATATTTTGATAAGATGTATGTTGTCTAACCTCTAGTGGTGTTATGTGAACGTCGACTACATAACACTTCACCATTATTTGGGCCTAGAGGAAGGCATTGGGAAGTAATAAGTAGATGATGGGTTGCTAGAGTGACAGAAGCTTAAACCCTAGTTTATGCGTTGCTTCGTAAGGGGCTGATTTGGATCAACATGTTTCATGCTATGGTTAGGTTTACCTTAATACTTTTGTTGTAGTTGCGGATGCTTGCAATAGAGGTTAATCATAAGTGGGATGCTTGTCCATGTAAGGGCAGTACCCAAGCACCGGTCCACCCACATATCAAATTATCAAAGTACCGAACGCGAATCATTTGAGCGTGATGAAAACTAGCTTGACGATATTCCCATGTGTCCTCGGGAGCGCTTTTTCTATCATAAGAGTTTGTCAAGGCTTGTCCTTTGCTACAAAAAGGATTGGGCCACCTTGATGCACCTTATTTACTTTTATTACTTGTTGCTTGTTACCATTTATCTTATCATAAAACTATCTGTTACCATTTGTTTCAGTACTCGCAGAGAATACCTTGCTGAAAACTGCTTATCATTTCCTTCTTCTCCTCGTTGGGTTCGACACTCTTACTTATCGAAAGGACTACAATAGATCCCCTATACTTGTGGGTCATCAAGACTCTTTTCTGGCGCCGTTGCCGAGGAGTGAAGCACCTTTGGTAGGTGGAATTTGGTAAGGAAAAATTCATTTAGTGTGCTGAAATTTTCTGTCACTTGTTACTATGGAAAGTAATTGTTTAAGGGTCTTGTTCGGGGTATCTTCACCCCGTCTGGTTGAGCCGAGATCTGCTCCTCAACCCACTGAACCTACTGAATCTATTGAAAATGAAACTCCTTTTGGAATTCCTTCGGGTATGATGGAAAAACTGCTAGCTAACACTTTCGGAGGAAATGGAACAAAGCATCCTGACGAACATCTATGCTTTGTGGATGATATTTGTGGACTATTTAAGCTTTCAGGTATACCCAATGATGTTGTTAATAAGAAGGCTTTCCCTTTATCTTTGGAGGGAGACGCATTGACATGGTATAGGCTATGTGATGATACGAGATCATGGAACTATAAAAGAGTAAAATTGGAATTTCATCAGAAGTATTACCCTATGCATCTTGTTCATTGTGATCGCAATTATATATATAATTTTTGGCCTCGCGAAGGAGAAAGCATCACTCAATCTTGGGGGAGGCTTAAATCAATGTTATATTCATTCCCCAATCATGAGCTCTCAAAATTGACAATTCTCCAGAATTTTTATGCTCGGCTTTTTGATAACAATCGCACCATGCTCGATACTTCTTGTGTTGGCTCTTTTATGATGAAGCCTATTGAATTTGGATGGAATTTATTTGATAGAATTAAACGCAACTCTGAAGATTGGGACCTCGACGAAGGTAAGGAGTCAGGTATGACACCTAAGTTTTATTGTGTTAAATCTTTTATGGATACCGATATTTTCCGTAAGTTTAGCACTAAATATGGACTTGACTCTGAGATAGTAGCTTCTTTCTGTGAATCTTTTGCTACTTATATTGATCTCCCCAAGGAGAAGTGGTTTAAATATCATCCTCCCATAGAAGTAAAAGTAGCTGCACCTATTAAAGTTTAAGAAAAGATTGTCACTTATAATGATCCTATTGTTCCTACTTCTTATGTTGAGAAACCTCCTTTCCCTGTTAGAATGAAGGATCATGCTAAAGCTTCAACTGTTGTTCGTAAAAGAAATACTAGGACTTATACACCCCCTGAGCAAGTCAAAGTAGAACCCTATATTGCTATTGTTAAAGATCTCTTGTCGGATAATATTGATGGGCATGTTATTCAATTCACTGGTGAAACTGCTAGAATTGCTAAACCCTGTAATAGAGATAAACATAGACCTGTGGTAGGCGTGCCTGTTATTTCTGTTAAAATAGGAGATCATTGTTATCATGGCTTATGTGATATGGGTGCTAGTGCTAGTGTTATACCCATTGACTTATACAAAGAAATTATGCATGAGATTGCCCCTGCTGAGTTAGAAGAAGTTGATGTTACAATTAAACTTCCAAATAGAGATACTATATCTCCAATGGGAATTGTTAGAGATGTTGAATTCTTGCGTGGGAAAACCAAATATCCCGCTGATTTTCTTGTTCTTGGTTCTCCACAAGATAGCTTTTGTCCCATTATATTTGGTAGACCCTTCTTGCATACTGTTAATGCTACGATAGATTGCAAAAAGAATGTTGTTACTGTTGGCTTGGATGATATGGTTCATGAGTTTAATTTCTCTAAATTTAGTAAACAACATTGTGAGGAAGAATTGCCTATTAAGGATGAAATTATTGGTCTTGCTTCTATTGCTGTACCTCCTAGTGATCCTTTGGAACACTATTTGCTAGACCATGAAAATGATATGTTCATGAATGAAAGAAGGGAAATAGATGAATTATTCTTTAAACATGAACATATTCTGCAACACAATTTGCCTGTTGAAATCCTAGGGGATCCCCCTCCACCCAAGGGTGATCCCGTGTTTTTGCTTAAACCGTTGCCTGATAATCTTAAATATGCTTATCTTGATGAAAAGAAAATATATCCTGTTATTATTAGCGCTAACCTTCCAGCGCATGAAGAAGAAAGATTATTGAAAACTCTGAAGAATCATCGTGCCGTTATTGGATATACTCTGGATGATCTTAAGGGCATCAGTCCCACTCTATGTCAACATAAAATAAATTTGGAAGCTGATGCCAAACCAGTTTGTGATTCTCAACGACGTTTGAATCCTAAAATGAAAGAAGTGGTAAGAAAAGAAATACTCAAGCTTCTGGAGGCAGGTATAATTTATCCCGTTGCTGATAGTCAGTGGGTAAGTCCTGTTCATCGTGTCCCTAAGAAGGGAGGTATTACAGTTGTCCCTAATGATAAAGATGAATTGATCCCTCAAAGAATTATCACATGTTATAGGATGGTAATTGATTTCCGTAAATTAAATAAAGCTACTAAGAAAGATCATTACCCCTTACCTTTTATTAATCAAATGCTAGAGAGGTTATGAAAACATACACATTATTGCTTTCTAGATGGTTATTCTGGTTTTTCTCAAATACCTATGTCAGCTAAAGATCAACCAAAGACTACTTTTACATGCCCTTTTGGTACTTTTGCTTATAGATGTATGCCTTTTGGTTTATGTAATGCACCTTCTACCTTTCAAAGATGCATGATGGATATATTCTCTGACTTTTGCGAAAAGATTTGTGAGGTTTTCATGGATGACTCTTTCGTCTATGGTTCCTCTTTTGATGATTGCTTAAGCAATCTTGATCGAGTGTTGCAGAGATGTGAAGAAACTAATCTTGTCTTGAATTGGGAAAAGTGCCACTTTATGGTTAATGAAGGTATTGTGTTGGGGCACAAATTTTCTGAAAGAGGTATTGAAGTTGATCAAGCCAAGGTTGATGCTATTGAAAAGATGCCATGTCCCAAGGACATCAAAGGTATAAGAAGTTTCCTTGGTCACGCCAGATTTTGTAGGAGGTTCATTAAGGACTTCTCAAAAATCTCTCGGCCTCTGACGAATTTATTACAAAAAGATGTACCGTTTGTCTTTGATGATGATTGTGTAGAAGCATTTGAAATACTTATGAAAGCATTAGTCTCTGCACCTGTTGTCCAGCCACCTGATTGGAATTTAACCTTTGAAATTATGTGTGATGCTAGTGATTATGCTGTAGGTGTTGTTCTAGGGCAGAGAGTTGATAAGAAATTAAATGTTATCCATTATGCTAGTAAGACTTTGGACAGTGCTCAAAGAAATTATGCTACTACCGAAAAGGAATTTTTAGCAGTGGTGTTTGCTTGTGATAAATTCAGACCCTATATTGTTGATTCCAAAGTTACTATTCACACTGATCATGCTGCTATTAAATATCTTATGGAAAAAAAAAGGATGCAAAACCTAGACTTATTAGATGGGTTCTCCTGCTTCAAGAATTTGATTTACATATTGTTGATAGAAAGGGAGCTGAGAACCCCATTGCAGACAACTTGTCTAGGCTAGAGAATGTTCTTGATGACCCACTACCTATTGATGATAGCTTTCCTGATGAGCAATTAAATGTCATAAGTAATTCTCGTAGCACTCCATGGTATGCTGATTATGCTAATTATGTTGTTGCCAAATTTATACCGCCTAGCTTCACATACCAACAAAAGAAAATGTTTTTCTATGACTTGCAACATTACTTTTTGGATGACCCACATCTTTATAAAGAAGGAGTAGATGGTGTTATTAGACGTTGTGTACCTGAGCATGAACAGGAACAGATCCTACACAAGTGTCACTCCAAAGTTTATGGAGGACATCACGCTGGAGATAGAACTACACATATGGTATTGCAATCCGGTTTTTATTGGCCTACTCTCTTCAAGGATGCTCGTAAGTTTGTTTTGTCTTGCGATGAATGTCAAAGAATTGGTAATATTAGTAGACGTCAAGAAATGCCTATGAATTATTCACTTGTTATTGAGCCATTTGATGTTTGGGGCTTTGATTATATGGGACCTTTTCCTGCCTCTAATGGTTACACTCATATTCTAGTTGCTGTTGATTATGTTACTAAGTGGGTAGAAGCTATTCCAACTAGTAGTGCTGATCATAACACTTCTATTAAAATGCTTAAGGAAGTTATTTTTCCGAGGTTTGGAGTCCCTAGATACTTAATGACTGATGGTGGTTCACACTTTATTCATGGTGCTTTCCGTAAGATGCTTGCTAAATACGACATTAATCATAGAATTGCATCTCCTTATCACCCGCAGTCTAGTGGTCAAGTAGAGCTAAGCAACAAAGAGCTCAAATTAATTTTGCAAAAGACTGTCAATAGGTCTAGAAAGAATTGGTCCAAGAAACTTGATGATGCATTATGGGCCTATAGAACTGCCTATAAAAATCCTATGGGTATGTCTCCGTACAAAATGGTCTATGGAAAAGCTTGTCACTTATCTCTCGAACTAGAACATAAGGCATATTGGGCTATTAAAGAGCTCAACTATGATTTCAAACTTGCCGGTGAGAAGAGGTTATTTGATATTAGCTCACTTGATGAATGTAGAGCCCAAGCATATGAAAATGCCAAGTTGTTTAAAGAAAAAGTTAAAAGATGGCATGACAAAAGGATACAAAAGCGTGACTTTAATGTAGGTGATTATGTATTGCTATACAACTCTCGTTTAAGATTCTTTGCAGGAAAACTTCTCTCTAAATGGGAAGGTCCCTACGTTATTGAGGAGGTCTATCGTTCCGATGCCATAAAAATCAACAACTTCGCAGGCACAAATCTGAAGGTGGTAAACGGTCAAAGGATCAAACACTATATCTCAGGTAATCCTATAAATGTTGAAACTAATATTATTGAAACCATGACCTCGGAGGAGTACATAAAGGATACCTTCCAGAACATTCCAGACTCCGAAAAGGAATAGGTATGTGGTACGGTAAGTAAATCGACTCCAAAACAATTTTTAAGGCAATATTTCTCTATTTTGGAATATTTAGAAAAATAGAAAAATAAGTAGCAGTCCGGGGAGGACACGAGGCCTCCACGAGGGTGGAGGGCCCGTCCTACCCCCCTGCGCGCCCCCCTCCCTCGTGAGCACCTCGTGTGCCCTCCGGACTCCGTTTCCTTGCACGATACGTATTTTGGTTGGTAAAAATTCATTATATATACTCCCGAAGGTTTTGACCACCGTATCACGCAAATATTCTCTGTTCTTGTTTCGAGCTGTTTTTCTGACAGGTCTAGATCATCATGATGACCCCAAGTGCTTCCAAGGACAAGTTCTTCGAGAAGGTGATTAACCCTTACCTCGCAAAGGTGCTGCGGCACCCTCAAACCATTGAGATGCGTGATGGGTTGCTGCACATCCGCGATGTTGAGGGACCAAAGGGAACCGGAAGTGTGGAGTCGAGGCTCGAGGCAATGGAGCAACAAGTTTTCAAGTGTCAGGGGATGGTGGAGCGTGGAATCAAAGCTAGCCACAAGATGCTCACGGAGTTCACCAACAACTACGAGCCGGATGCCAAGAGTACCGAGGAGGCTATCTTTAAGCTACAAGAGAAGATCGAGCACCTCCAAGCCCAAATTTATGATCTGCAAAATCAAAACTGTGAGTATGAATATAGATTCAAAAGGATGAGTTTGGCTGCGGATTTGAGGATTCAGGAGACTCGATCATCCTTCTATGATGGAGAGCCTATGCCATGGAAGTTGGACGACAAGCCCGCATCATTGACAATACCTCCACCTACAACCAAGAAGGAGAAATAACCACATGGGTATGGGCACTCCCTTTGGCGATTGCCAAGCTTGGGGGAGGTGCCCTGGTATCGTATCACCATCACAACTCCTATCTTTACAGTTTTTCTTAGTTCGATCCTATTAGTAGTATCTTGATTTAATAGAATAAAGTCATGGCATGATCTAGTTTTGAGATTTGCTTTATGATCCTTCTTTGTAATCGATTAAGTGAGCTTTATAATAAAGATTAGTGTTGAGTCAAGGGCTTGAGTATTTTGCCATGATCTTGGGTGATTAGAAGAAAAAAAAAAGAATCAAGAGTTCATATTGATCTTATTGAAAGTAATGACTTCACATAGAAAGAGTATGATGATTTAAAGTTGTTGGGAGTTGGCAAATATAGCTTTGGTCATCGTTGCAATTAATAGGAAGTAATAAGGAAAGAGAGGTTTCACATATAGATATATTATCATTGACATCTTTTATGGTTGGGAGAACTCATTAAAATATGACATGCTAAAGAGTTGAGGTTGTACAAGGAAGACAACATAATGAGTTATGTTTTCTTACATTCGAGATAAAGTATGTTGTCATGGATCCTCTACCGTGTTGAGCTTGCCTTTCCCCCTCATGCTGGCCAAATTCTTAGCACCAAGTAGAAATACTACTTGTGCTTCCAAACACCCTTAAACCAGTTTTGCCATGAGAGTCCACCATATCTACCTATGGATTGAGTAAGATCCTTCAAGTAAGTTGTCATCGGTGCAAGCAATAAAAATTGCTCTCTAAATATGCATGACTTATTAATGTAGAGAAATAAGCTTTGTACGAACTTGTTGTGGATGCAATAAAAGCGACGGACTGCATAATAAAGGTTCACATGCAAGGGGCAATATAAAGTGACGTTCTTTTGCATTAATATTTTGTGCATCAACCCTAAATGCGCATGACAACCTCTGCTTCCCTCTGCGAAGGGCCTATCTTTTATTATTATCCTCTACCTTACAAGAGTCACGGCGATCCTCACCATTCCTTTGTTATTTTATCCTTTGGCATGCTCAGCATGTTGGAAAGAGTATGATATACATATGTAACTGGATGTGGGGGAGCACGAATTATTATTGTTGACATTACCCATGAGGTAAAAGGTTGTGGGGAAAAACTATAAGCCCCTATCTTTCTCTGTGTCCGATTAAAACTCCGTAACCACAAGTATCGCATGAGTGCAAGCAATTATGAAGGACTAAATGATAGTTGAGTATGTGGACTTTCTTTTAAGCTCTGACATAGACTCGTTCCGATGTTATGATAAATTGCAATTGCTTCAATGACTGAGATTATAATTTTTAGTGCCCAATAATGTTTCTGATTCATGCTTTGGCTTTGTGAATAGGTCATTACTTGAACATTAGTAATCATATGACAAAATCTATTTATGTTGCTGTTATGAAGTAATCATGATGCCTTCATGTCCGTATTTTATTTTTATTGATGCCTCTACCTCTAAACATGAGGACATATTTATTGTTATCGGCTTTTGTCTTGAGGACAAGCAAGGTCTAAGCTTGGGGGAGTTGATACGACCATTTTGCATCATGCTTTTATGTCAATATTTATTGCATTATGGGCTGTTATTTCACGTTATGTCACAATACTTATGGCCATCCTCTCTTATTTTACAAGGTTTACATGAAGAGGGAGAATGCCGGCAGCTGGAATTCTGGGCTGGAAAAGGAGCAAATATTGAAGGACTATTCTGCGCAACTCCAAAAGTCCTGAAACTCCATGGAATACCTTAGAATAAATAAATAAAATTCGCCGCCAAAGATGAAGGCCAGGGGGCCCACACCCTGCTCATGAGGGTGGGGGGCGCCCCCCCCCTGGGCGCGCCCCCTACCTCGTGGGCCCCCTAGTGGCTCTCCGACGCCCATCTTCTCCTATGTGAAGTCTTTCGATGAGAAAAAAGCCAAAGAGAACCTTTCGGGACGAGACTCCGCCGCCACGAGGCGGAACCTTGGCGGAACCAATATAGGGCTCTGGCGGAGCTTTTCTGCCGGGGACACTTCGCTCCGGGAGGGGGAAATCATCACCATCGTCATCACCAACGCTCCTCTCATCGGGAGAGGGCAATCTCCATCAACATCTTCACCAGCACCATCTCATCTCCAAACCCTAGTTCATCTCTTGTATCCAATTCTTGTCTTCAAGTCCGGGATTGGTGCTAGTAGGTTGCTACTAGTGTTGATTACTCTTTGTAGTTGATGCTAGTTGGTTTATTTGGTGGAAGACCATATGTTCAGATCCTTTATGCATATTATTACCCCTCTAATTATGAAAATGAATATGCTTTCTAAGTAGTTACGTTTGTTCCTGAGGACAAGGGAGAAGTCTTGCTATTAGTAGTCATGTGAATTTGGTATTCGTTCGATATTTTGATAAGATGTATGTTGTCTAACCTCTAGTGGTGTTATGTGAATGTCGACTACATAACACTTCACCATTATTTGGGCCTAGAGGAAGGCATTGGGAAGTAATAAGTAGATGATGGCTTGCTAGAGTGACAGAAGCTTAAACCCTAGTTTATGTGTTGCTTCGTAAGGGGCTGATTTGGATCCACATGTTTCATGCTATGGTTAGGTTTACCTTAATACTTTTGTTGTAGTTGCGGATGCTTGCAGTAGAGGTTAATCATAAGTGGGATGCTTGTCCAAGTAAGGGCAGTACCCAAGCACCGGTCCACCCACATATCAAATTATCAAAGTACCGAACGTGAATCATTTGAGCGTGATGAAAAATAGCTTGACGATATTCCCATGTGTCCTCGGGAGCGCTTTTTCTATCATAAGAGTTTCTCCAGGCTTGTCCTTTGCTACAGAAAGGATTGGGCCACCTTGCTGCACCTTATTTACTTTTATTACTTGTTGCTCATTACCATTTATCTTATCATAAAACTATCTGTTACCACTTATGTCAGTACTTGCAGAGAATACCTTGTTGAAAACCGCTTATCATTTCCTTCTGCTCCTCATTGGGTTCGACACTCTTACTTATCGAAAAGACTACGATAGATCCCCTATACTTGTGGGTCATCACCGCCCTAGACCCGTCTCCTCGGAGATCCACCCCCGCCGATGCAGCCCTGCGGGGCCGCCCCTGCTCGTTTTCACTCCGGATGACCGACGCGCCAAACCACCTACGAGCCCGACCTTGCGTCGCCTCTGCGTTCCGGTCCATTGGCTGCACATACCCTGTACAGGGCTTGGACAGAACAAGATAGGCATGATTTCAATTGTGATGGTTCAGTTCCGTCAGGGTCCGGACATGGAAAACACTAGCTTGTATTTCAGATTGACCATATACTGATCACGGTGATGGCGCTGAAGGCAACATGGCGTTTTCTAGTCAAAACATTCACAAAATCGGATCCACTACGGAAGTTGATTGCTGAATTAATACAGTAGATAGGGAGTTTCTGCGGTTCCCTGGATCTTGCTCAAGAGTTGCTTCCACGGTTCTAAATGAATAGGACACCACTGCGGTCAAAGGAACATGTGCTTGCTATGGAGTTTTGTTTAGCTGTAGAAGCTTTACATACTGGCCTCTACGGAGCTGCATCCAATGGACGGGCCGAAAACTGTTGCTGCACTGACCTCGGAGTCAGCTGTTGCCTGCCAAAGTGGCCTCACCTTTCAGCCAGTTGAGCCGCCACCCTTGCCGGTCGTGATAAGCTGTTTCAGCTGCTTCATGTCGCTTGACTCGGTGTAGCTGCGGTCTCACCTTGCCACTGTGAGTCGTCGGGGCTGTGTTGAGCCGCCTCTGCCGCTTTGAGCCTCCAGGGCCATATTGAATCGCCGGTCTGCCTAAACCGACTCTGTTGCGATGGATCATCCGTCATCCGAACAAATCAGGCGATATCCATCCAAAGTTTGTTTTATTAGCACATGTTGGTTTTGTCAAAGAACAATTTATCTTTGCCTTGGTCTGCAATATTGTTTATGCAGGACAATTGTTCACTTCAAGAGCGATGGTCGTGTCATGTGTGTATAGCTCGCACCACCATTATCATGCGCCAGCATCTGACCGTGCCATGATGATAGACGGATATCTGTGCAAGCCGCCGCCCCTGCGGTCTAATTTACATCAACATGACGCGGCTAACTCGCCCGTTCATGCGGTTTACCGCGCTTGCGATTGACTCATCGTCCGCACCGGCTTACAACACCGCAGCTGACTCATTTATCTGCTCCTGCGGTTGATCCGACCATGATTGACTTCAGCTTCACCGTAGTGATCATCAACTCCACGGTGGATAATTTCTGGACCTGACATATTAGGTGAAATCCATCTAGTATATTTTTATATTACGTATCGTTTTCTTTAAAGGAGCGATTATTCTGGGTTGCAATCTCTCTAATACAGGACAAGTTGCCTACTGCAAAATGGACTATTATATCACGGAGCTGTCAAATGACTCATATCGGTTTATTCCAATCATTCTGGAGCAAATCATCATATATCGCCAGTCTCCATTTGCACCGGATCGCTCAATGAGCAGGTGCACAAGTCGCTGCCACTGAAGTTTGTTTAACATCAACAACGAGCTAGGATGAACCACTGGCCGGATTATTGATTTATATCATGGTTAAATATGGAGAATCTCAAGACAACTCTTCAAGTCGTCTTAAGACTCGGGGGCAACATGGACATGGCTCAGTAAATGTTGCCAGTTTAAAAGCCATCAGAAAATTTCCGGCTCAAAATGAAGAATTCTGGCTCAAGGAAATTTGTCTATCACAAAGCCTTGAAGCTCTCAGTATCAGGTTTAAGATCCGGCTCAAGGAAATCTATCTCTCACAAAGATTTGAAGCTCTCAATATCCGGCTTAAAATTCTGGCTCAAGAATAACGAGTCTTCTTCATCATAATTCCATGACCATTGGGGGCTTGATCATATTCGAATCATAGCTTAACGCCTTTGGCACGGCTTCTTGGTCATATTCGAATCATAGTCGTTTAAACATTTTGATCATTTTGGGGCTTGATCGTATTCGAATCATAGCTTAACCCCTTTTGGTCTGACTTGCTGATCGTATTCGAATCAGAGTCATTAAACATTTAGATCGTTGGGGGCTTGATCGTATTTGAATCATAGCCTAACCCCTTTGGCACGGCGTCCTGATCGTATTCGAATCAAAGTTTTTCAAATTTTTTGATCATTTGAGGGCTTGATCGTATTCGAATCATAGCTTAACCCCTTTTCATCTGGCTTACTGATCGTATTCGAATCGGAGTCGTCAAATACTTTGCTCACTGGGGGCTTCCTGATCGTATTCGAATCATAGATTTCGATACCCCTTTGATCGTCGCAATGCCATAAAACACTTGGGGGCTTCCTGATTGTATTCGAATCATAGCCATTAACCCTTTTTGTCCGGCTTCCTACTCGTATTCGAAGCATAACCTCGTGTTTTCCCTCTTTTTTATTTGAGTTTTTTGAAACAGTTTTTTTGGATTTCTCTTGAT
Organism: Triticum aestivum; assembly: GCF_018294505.1. Classification (NCBI taxonomy): domain Eukaryota; kingdom Viridiplantae; phylum Streptophyta; class Magnoliopsida; order Poales; family Poaceae; genus Triticum; species Triticum aestivum. The sequence goes on from NC_057810.1 coordinate 112,592,699, forward strand.
ACTCTCTTGTTCATATCTGAAGCATACCTATGGTCTCTATTAACCCGGCCTGGCTTTGGATGATAAGTCGGCAGCATATGATGATATTACATATTTGGAAGTATTGGATTCTAAGTTTTGGGTTATCACTCTTATTGCACAGTTGCCAGTATATTTTGGATTGCGCCATTGGAATCATGCGCTTATCAATCGTCGAATTATTGCCCATATTGGATATGGTGATGTAAGCCGGCAGTATGAGCCAATTATATACGTATGTTGTCCTGATTATATAAATATGTGAGGTTTGATAACCCGACCTAGCTTTTGACGTTAAGTCGCCAGGGTATATGTTGTTTAAACTCTATGCGAGATTTGCAGAACTATGACTTATATAAATGATTAAGTTTAAGCTCGTCATCAAAACTGATGCTTCAAAATGGTTATCTGTTCTGGATTTTCTCAAAGGCTATAAGCCGTCGAGTTATAAAAAATTTGGCTTACAATGAAATGCGCATTAAGTTGCCATCGACCAAGAGCCGCCAAGTATTTAAACTCCGTATTTACTTGACAACCGATAAGTGTTATGATTGATGTTTTCAAAGTCGTTTTAGCGCAATGGCTATTATTTTATCAGTGGATATGGTTAATTCTACAATGGAAGGAAAGTGTCGAGTCGCTGCAGGCTTACGACCCGGCACTTGGGGGCTACATTATTCCAGTTTAGATTACATCAAATATGCAAGTCCCATGTCACTGCCAGCATGCACCATGGCACTTGGGGGCTAATGCAAAGTCATTTTTTTGCTCAATTTACTGAAGACCCAACTCATAACATGGTAATGAGCCGGCCCTTGGGGGCTACCAATTGCTCCTGTCAAAAATTCAAGGTACACAAGACTTAATCCATTATATTGAAAGGGTCCACTACTCAGTTGGTAGAGTGCAAAGCTCTTAACCTTGTGGACACGGGTTTCCAGCCCCATGGTGGATATTACATCATATGATGTTATTATCAATGAATTATATACAAAAGTACCTACTCATTATTGCATAATAACCCGGCCCTTGGTGGCTACACTGGTTGAAGTTTTTATGAGTATAAGGCGATTACAAGTCCCAGGTTGCTGCAAGCATGACAACCCGGCACTTGGGGGTTGTAGGTGATATGAATATAAGGGAGGTACACTTTCAATCTTGGTGTCAGAAGAAATATGACCCGGCAACACCAACAATTACAACCAAGTGCCATTAATAGTTATGGATGAAGCTAACCGGACTGACGCTGTTTTCAGCAGAATTACCATGATGTTGTTTCATGTGTAGAAAACAAAAGTTCTCGGAATGTCCTGAAAATCCTCGGAGGCACTTTTTGGAAAATATAAAAAATCCTCGCAAAAGATGAAGACCAGGGGACCCACACCCTGTCCACGAGGGTGGGGGGCGCGCCCTCTCCTCCTAGGCGCGCCCCCCTGTCTCGTGGGCCCCCTGAGGCTCCGCCGACCTCAACTCCAACTCCATATATTCTGTGTTGCGGAGAAAAAAATCAGAGAGAAAGTTTCATCACGTTTTACGACATGGAGCCACCGCCAAGCCCTAATCTCTCTCGGGAGGGCTGATCTAGAGTCCGTTCGGGGCTCCGGAGAGGGGGATTCGTCGTCGTCATCATCATCAACCATCCTCCATCACCAATTTCATGATGCTCGCCTCCGTGCGTGAGTAATTCCATCATAGGCTTGCTGGACGTTGATGGGTTGGATGAGATTTATCGTCTAATCAAGTTAGTTTTGTTAGGGTTTGATCCCTAGTATCTGATACATCTCCAACGTATCTATAATTTATGAAGAATTCATGCTATATTATTATCTGTTTTGAATGATTATGGGATTTATTATACACTTTTATATTACTTTTGGGACTAACCTATTAACCGGAGGCCCAGCCCATATTGCTGTTTTATTGCCTGTTTCAGTATTTCGAAGAAAAGGAATATCAAACGAAGTCCAAACGGAATGAAACCTTCGGCGTCGTGATTTTTTTGGAAGAATATCATCGTGGAGGCTTGAAGATCAAGTCGGAAGATCCTCGAGGAGCCCAGGAGATAGGGGGCGCCCCCTCCCCCCACCTATAGGGCGCAGCCCCCTGTCTCGTGGACCCCTTGAGCACGCCCCCGACCGACTTCTTTCGCCTATATAAGCCTACGTACCCTAAAACCATTGAATATCAAGACAGATCGGGAGTTCCGCCGCCGCAAGCCTCTGTAGCCACAAAAAACCTCTCGGGAGCCCTTCCCGGCACCCTGCCGGAGGGGGGATCCATCACCGGTGGCCATCTTCATCATCTCGGTGCTCTCCATGACGAGGAGGGAGTAGTTCACCCTCGAGGCTGAGGGTATGTACCAGTAGCTATGTGTTTGTTATCTCTCTCTCTCGTGTTCTCTCTCGTGTTCCCTCTATGGCACGATCTTGATGTATCCCGAGCTTTGCTATTGTAGCTGGATCTTATGATGTTTCCCCCCCCTCTACTCTCTTGTGATGAATTGAGTTTCCCCTTTGAAGTTATCTTATCAGATTGAGTCTTTTATGAGAACACTTGATGTATGTCTTGTCGTGCTTATCTGTGGTGACAATGGGATATCATGTGCCTCTTGATGTATGTTTTGGTGACCAACTTGCGGGTTCCGCCCATGAACCTATGCATAGGGGTTGGCACACGTTCTTGACTCTCCGGTAGAAACTTTGGGGCACTCTCTGAAGTACTTTGTGTTGGTTGAATAGATGAATCTGATATTGTGTGATGCATATCGTATAATCATGCCCACGGATACTTGAGGTGACAATGGAGTATCTAGGTGACATTAGGGTTTTGGTTGATTTGTGTCTTAAGGTGTTATTCTAGTATGAACTCTTGAATAGATTGATCTGAAAGAATAACTTTGAGGTGGTTTCGTACCCTACCATAATCTCTTCGTTTGTTCTCCTCTACTAGTGTCTTTGGAGTGACTCCTTGTTGCATGTTGAGGGATTGTTATATGATCTATCTATGTTATTATTGTTGAGAGAACTTGCACTAGTGAAAGTATGAACCCTAGGCCTTGTTTCCTATCATTGCAATAACGTTTACGCTCACTTTTATCGCTTGCTACCTTGCTGTTTTATAATTTCAGATTACAAATACCTTTATCTACCATCCATATTGCACTTGTATCACCATCTCTTCGCCGAACTAGTGCACCAATACAATTTACCATTGTATTGGGTGTGTTGGGGACACAAGAGACTCTTTGTTATTTGGTTGCAGGGTTGTTTGAGAGAGACCATCTTCATCCTACGCCTCCTACGGATTGATAAACCGTAGGTCATCCACTTGAGGGAAATTTGCTACTGTCCTACAAACATGTGCACTTGCAGGCCAAACAACGTCTACAAGAAGAAGGTTGTGTAGTAGACATCAGTATCCACTATGTTCTGAGATAGATGTTGCTATGACTTTGCTATGCTTAATACTTGTCACTAGGGCCCGAGTGCCATGATTTCAGATCTGAACCTGTTGGGGATATAACTATTTGTGTAAACCGCCCAGGAGGGCCCGCGTTACGCAAAGAAGACTTACCACAGAGAAGCCCAAGACCAAAGGTGAAAATGGCGGTCCATAGAGGGCTTAAGGCCCGCAGGCGACTTAAGGCCCGTTGTAATAAACCGCCATAGTAATATGACTTGTACCATAAGGTAGACTTAACTAGTCACCGAGCCGGGCATTGTTTATAAGCCGGCCGGGACTCTGTAAGCCGCAGGGCGTCAACCCATGTATATAAGGGGACAACCTGCTGGCAGCTTAGGGAAAGGAAACAACTGATCGAGAACCGGGCATAGCGTATCTCGCTCCCCGGTCATCGAAACATCAATACCAATCCAACTAGACGTAGGCCTTACCTTCGCCGTAAGGGGCCGAACTAGTATAAAACCTCTCGTGTCCTTTGTCCCGATTAACCCCTTCAAGCTTCCTAGTTGCGATGGCTCTACAACTAAGTCCTTTCATGAGGACATCTAACGTGACAATTCCACGATAGTTGGCGCCCACCGTGGGGCCAGTGCACGGTGGATTTGAGTTCTTGAAGGGCAACTTCGAAGGGCTCAAGGGATACGTAGTGGGCCGGATGACCAAGAGTCGTCGTGGTAAGATCTACATCGACGATGAAGGCTGGGACCCCGACGCTGGCTCAATTGAGTACGGGTACCAGGTCCCCTTCGGAGGGATCCACGTCTTCATCGGCCGGATTGGTGAGCCGGGGCCTGAGCCGGACAACTGCACCGACCTGGTCGAGATGGCTCGGTGTGCGAAGCCTGCCCGAGCTCAACCCGGCATGAAGCGTGTCTTTGTGGGCTGCGTCCACGGAGAAGAGCTTTCTGAAGGACCTGAAGATGGTGGTGAGACGTCCGTCCACTCTGACGGTGATTCCTCCGCCGGTTTAACAGATTCGCTGTATCAAGTTCAAGATGGTGTGCTCGGGGGCTGTTCTGATGGCTTTAGTATTCCGGACCCCTGTGAATCGCCGAATTGGGCAGGAGTCTTCATGGCTGGGACTCAACCCGGCCAAAACTCTACAGCCGCTACTACAATTACGTCCGGGATAGGAGCGGCCGGGGCAGGAGGCCCTGTGCGCCCGCCGGCTCAAGTGTTGATAGATCTCATGGATAAACTTATAGCCCTGTTAACCGCCACGGTTATCCCTGCGAATAAAGATGAGCATGACATGGAGGTTGCACGGGTGCGTGAGGAGATAGCTCAGGCCAAGGAGGCCTTGGTAGCTGAGGATACTATACTAGCTACGGAGCGGGCGGCTCTCGACGCCCGGGCACAGCGGTTGCAGTCAGAAGCTTACCAGCTCACGATGAGCTTAAACGCATCCAATGAGGTAATGAGGAGGAGGCACCAGAAAACTCAGTCCCGTTTGCCTCCGAATTATGACCCTCGGGTTCTGTTTGCTACACCCGGAGCCGGCCCAAGTAACCCGCCCGATACAATCAGTTTATGACAACTGGAACGGGGGGACCGGCTCAGCCTCGGGAGTGGTACCTCCTCATGGAAACACGGCGCCGCCACGTTATGTGCCGATACCGTCGGGTCACTTTTCCAACTCCATGGAGAACTTAATCGCAGCATCAGCGCGTCTGGAGGCTCTCCCAGTGGACGGTGATGATCCAACAGCGGTGGAGACCCGGAGAATCAGGGAACTTGTCCAGACAGCCCTGGCTCAGCAAGAGACCTATTCTTATAGCTGGGATAGGATTCATTCAACTCCTCCGCCTTGGTTAGCACCGCCTCGTCAGAACCTGAGCCCGAGTTATAGCAGGCACATGGAATCTGATGCTTTGTCAAGCAACGCCCAACGCCGTGACCAACATGGTGGCTATAACCCGGTGCAAGACCGAGTACGTCAGGAGAACGAGCGGGCGGATCAGCTGGCGGCTCAACAGGCGGCACATCAGAATATTCCAGAGTATCCGATGACTTCTATTGAGATGGGAGTAGCCAGCAGAACCGGTGGTGTTCCTTGTTTGATACCGGCTTTGCGCAACGTGCGCCTGCCCAAGGACTTCAAAGGACCTCGAAAGATGCCAAATTACACGGCTGACTTATAGCCTGGAGCATGGATTGAGAGTTATGAGATGGCCATGGAGCTGTTGGAAGTAAGTGACGCGACAATGGCTAAATACTTCACCATGATGTTAGATGGAACGGCCCGGTCTTGGTTAAAAAGTTTACCACCCAATTCCATTGGTTCGTGGGAGGAGTTAAAAGCCCGTTTCATCCAGAACTTCAAGGACACCTGTAAGCAATCTATGTCAATCATGGACTTGACGAATTGTAAGCAGGGGAGTGAATCCACCACCCATTGGGTACGCCGGGTCAATGAGATAATTCATTCATCTGATAAGATGGATGCCGGCTCTGCAGTCCTCATGTTGGAGAAAAATTGCAGCTTTGAGCCGCTGAGGCAGAAACTAGGGCGCCTTAAGCGTGAATGCAGGGATATGGGTACGCTGATGGCGGCTTTAGTCAAATATGCCAATTCTGATAGTACCAAGGATCTCGCGTCTGACAATGAGAAGACAGGGAAGGGAAAAAGGAACGACAATGGAAAGGGTCAACAGCACAACCCGGTGAATCAAAGCAACAATAAGCGTAAGGCAGACGGTAACCCGGAGCTTGTAGCCAACGCTAACACACAGGGTAACAATCAAATACGTAAGGGTAAGTGGCCTCGATCCGGCGGGTCGGGCCCATCTCTTGAGCAGCTACTCAATGAGCCCTGCCCGAAACACGGCACCCGGGAGCACCCCGCTACACACCTGTGGAAAGAACTCTGGGTCATTGAAGAGAAGATAACCTGGCCCTGGAGGCTACTGCTTTATTGGCAAATATTTAAAGGCCGTCAGAAAAATTTCCGGTTCAAAATGAGGATTCTGGTTTAAAATACAGCTCAAGAGACATCTTTCTCTCGCAAAGCTTTGAAGCTCTCAAAACTGGTTCAACATCCGGATCAAGGTAAATGTGTCCCTTACAAAGCTTTGAGGATCTCAATATCCGGTTTAAGAATTTCCGGTTCAAAAGAATTAATCTCTCGCAAGTTCGAGATCTCGAATAAATTAATGGGTACCAAAGGGAACTTGCTGCCATGATGCACAGTTCAAAACATGGGTATCCTGCCTTACGGCTTATTTTATTATGATCATTTGGGGGCTTCCTGTTCAAACATAGGTCGTATTCGAACCAAAGAGAACATAGCTATCGATACCCGCTTGATGGACATACTGCCAAACCCACTTGGGGGCTTCTTGATCATATTTGAATCACAGCTTAACCCCTTTGGGTCTGACGTGGATTGTATCCGAATCAGCGTCATTAAACAAATCTTATGGTCACTTGGGGGCTTCCTGTTCAAACATAGGTCGTATTCGAACCAAAGAGAACATAGCTATCGATACCCATTTGATCGGCATCGCCAAGCCACTGGGGGCTATATGATCGTATCTGAATCTTAGCTTAACCCCTTTGGGACGGTTTACTGATCATATTCGAATAGAAGCCTGTAAATTATTTTGACTATCCTGAGACCTTGTGAAAAGCATTATGAGATGTTTTTTGTCTTTCCGGTTTAATATTGGTCATGCCAGGTTGTTAAGTACCAGGTGAGCATCATATCAGCAGGAAAGATTATAAAAGGATCGCAGAATAAGGCAAGTAAATTTAATACACCAAGGAAATAAAGCCAGAAATATATAGAAGTGGCGGCTTATGAAAGTGTTAAGCGCTAGGAACATGCGCGAAGGCATGACAAACATTGGGAAGTTTTTCTACCCTATTACATGACTCCCCGAGTCTGCATAAATGAAGCATTGTTTTTCTTCAAAACACCTGGTGATTCACTCCTTCGGCGGGCTTGAAGACTCCGGGTTATCCTTCTCCGCTTCTCCGTCGGCTCTTTTGTCCTGGAAAGTTGACGAGGCCTAGTCAATGTCGCTCAAAGCTTCAAACTCAGCTTCATCATCTATTAAACCGGCTGGGTCCACTTCAGGGGTAAAAGTATGCTTACGAATTGGAGGGATCAGGTTGATTTGATCATATGGAGTGTTTGGAATTCTCTGGTTCTCACTATCATAACCCGGCGCGTACTTTGTAAGGTTAGTGTCATTTCCAACAAGGGTTGCCACGGGACGTATGGGCTTTGACACAGGCGGTGAAATCATGGTCGTCGAATATAGTACCATCCTCCTTCAGACTTGGGTATCCAAGGCCAAGGTCGGCCGAGTCTAGTTCCGGGATCCATGCTTTAGCCCGGCTCAATGCGGCTACGGCCCCGGCTCTTGAGGAGGCCCGCCTTAAGTCTTGGATCTGCTGAGGTAGTATAGCAAGGCCCTTGAACACGTCTTGCAGAAGGTGGGGACTGGGATTTGATAAAGCTACAACGGCCAAGGCGCGTTGTGACCCGGTGTACAGTTGTTCCACTAGGGTATAAATAGCCTTAAGCCTGATCGGCATGTTTTACTTAAGGTTGGTACTCCTGGTGCCTGTGTGTGCACAAGCATAGCAATAAGCCGGGGGTAAATATTACAATAGTCATTGGAAGATTACAATGTTTGAGGTTTTGCACAGTAACTTACCGAAGATGGCTGAGACCGTTTGAGATATCTGTCGTTTTAAGGTGGACAGCTCGGTTGTTGCCTCTGCAAGAGATGCTTCTGCTGTCTCGGCCCGAGTCACCAGTGAAGCCTTCTCATCAGCCCAAATTTTCTTCTCTGACTCAAAATTTTTCTTCAACTTCTCATTTTCAGAGACACTGAATTCAAATTTGGAGTTGGCCTTCTGAGTTTCAAGTTCTTGAGTTTCCAGACGACTCTTCAAGACAGCAAGCTCCGATTCAAACTGACTTATGGTGGCCTGCATTGACACCAGGTTATGGTAAGGATTATAGTAAGGTAACATTCAAGTCCCAAGCACTTTACAAGTAAAGACACTTGGCACTTGGGGCTAATGTATGCTGAAGAATTTTAAACTTATCATACCGGGTCACACATATTAAGTCTCAAGCACTTTACAAGTAAAGATACTTGACACTTGGGGGCTAATGTATATTGCAAATTTAAAACTATCATGTTATAACCGGGTTAAATATATTCTCTTTGAACCGGCTAAATTAACAAGTAAAGCAGATTTCTAAGTCTACAACATATTTATTCATAAGGAATAGACTTGGGGGCTGGTACAGTATGTAAGATTCAGGTAAAAGTATAAGTTATACCTCAGATTTGTGATGTATTTGTTTTACCATGTCAATTTCTAGGTCACGGCTATTATGCACTTGATTCAGATAGCCCGAGACTATATCACCAATGCTTAAGTGAGTATAATCAGTAATGTCCTGCTTGGTTTTTCAGCGTTCGACAAGTTCTTCCTTGGCGGTACAATTGGCAAGGACGGTAGGCCGCCCTGGTTCAACAAACTGAGACCTCACAACCTCAACTTCCGGTTCATTTGTCTTGACCGGGCTAGGAGTCTCCGGGTCATTTGTGTTGAGAGTTTCTTCGGCGGGCGGATCAGAGGTTGGCACTCAAATATCAGAAGCCGGATCAGGTGGCGGCTGATGGGTAGAGCTGTCTGGAGCAGACACATTAATCACCGGTTCAGTTACAATCGGGTCTTGGGACGGCTTATTCTTCTTCGCCCTCTTGCTGGGTTTCACTTGCATGTTGTTAACAAAGGCAGAAGGATGAATACGCAAGCATGGGTAAAGTAACAAGGTACATAAGGTTACATTACCCGGGAACAGTTTTGAAAGCCGGCATGTTGGACTGCATGGATTCATCGGAAGAAGGAGAGGTATCCTGATAATTGGAGTCAGACGAATTGAGAGGATGACGAATTAAGCCCGCTAAAGGTAAAACAGAGCGTAAATCGGAGATAACCTCAGTCCGACGCTTCCTGGTTACGTCAGGTAAGCTGGAAGAGAGTTCCGCATCCTTGTTGTTCCGGGTCTGCCTCCGGTTCTCAAGCTGTTGTTGCTTCCAAAGAAATTGAGGATCTTGATAAGCAAGAGCATGTGAAAATCTTACTTTCGGGTCACCCTTTGGATCTTTTACTTTGGCAAAGGCTCTGAGTCGGAGGAGATTATAGTTACCTCTTCATTGGCTGCTTGATTGTTGCCCGTATCCTCCTGAAGGGACAGAATGTCAGACAGATAATGACAAGGGAATTAAGAAAATTTAAAGATTACCTCTTCATCATCCGAAGAACTATCATCCAATTTGAGTAAGTTGGAGGCACTGGGTTTCTTCTTCTTTGAGGTTCACGTCTTGGCCGCTTTCCTTTCGGTTTTCTTGGTCGTCCTGGCTTGTTTGGCAGCCTCATGGTCATATTTGGCCTTCCAGAAGTTATCATCAGCCTGTGGAAAGGATAAGTAATTATGAGTACCAAAAAAGGTATAACATAGCGAAGAGTATTTATTAAGATTGATAACTTACTGCAGGGGCCGGGTTATTCTTGCAAAAGGGATGTAAGCCGAAGGTGTTACTCGTCAAAGTGCCCTCCTTCAGCAGTGACTGGGTCGTAGCATCCACCACATCATCTGGTAAGTCGTCAGGGCTATGGTGTAACGGGTCATCCTTTTCGCCTGTGTAAGTACACATTAAGCCGGAATGGCGGCTTAATGGAAGTATTCACCACATGACCCAGAATCGGACCAGATCAACGCCATTTAAACCGTTTCCCAAGAGAGCTTTGATCTTCTTGATGGTGGGATTGAGAGGCAGACGCTCAACGGCCATCAGTTTGTCTGTTAGCAGATGGTTGGACTCAAGGCGCAGGGCGCGAAAGCCGGGCAGAGGCTTCTCATCAGCTGGAGAAGTGTCCTAACAGTAGAACCACGTTTGGTTCCAAGATTTTGGGTGACTCGGTAGCTCAGCATAAGGAAAAAGGCAGTCTCTCCATCGCTGGATCGAGATGCCGCCAAGCTCAAGACTGGGCCCGTTGGCACGTTCATTTTGCCGGTTCAAATAGAAAAGTTCCCTGAACAATAGCAGACTTGGCTCCTCTCCAAGGTACACCTCGCAGAACACTTGGAAATTGCAAATATTTGACACGGAATTGGGTCCGATGTCTTGAGGTCTAAGGTCAAAGAAATTCAAAACCTCCCTGAAGAATTTTGAGCCGAGAGGGGCAAATCCCCGGCTCATGTGATCCATAAAAACTATCACCTCCCCTTCTTTGGGTTGAGGCTTCTCTTCAGACGGGTCAGGGGCACGATAAGACATGACCTCCTTCTTAGGCAGATGGCCAGACTTAACAAATTCAACAAGTTTACTCCTGGTAACTATGGATGGGACCCAATTGCAGGTTACAGGGGCCTTGGCCTCCTTAGGAGCCATGACAACAGTTGGCCTATGACAAAATAAGAAGACCGGTTCAATTTTAACCCAGGAGAAAAATCCTAATTATTCAAGGTGGCGGCTTAATGAGGGGCCTAATGATATAAGGATGACTGTGCAACAATATTTAAGCCTCTACAAGTATCAAGAGCAGTTCAAAATTCTTTAGGTCATGAGGAGCAACTAAGGTCATGTGTCATTTATTTAAGCCGGACACCTGGACAGTTGTGTTTAAAGGCATTTAACAAAAGGAATTTTCCGGGTGATAAAAACAGGTTTCATAATCTTCTGCTGATATTTAAGATCAAAGGTCTGTTCTGATAAGAAACTTTTCTGGACCTAAAAACTGACGCAGACGTGTTCATAGGCTCGAATGAGCCTTTCATACAGAGAAAGGGATCTGCTTTTTATCCAAAACAAGTGTGAAAACAACTACCGCGGCCATATTATATCATTCTCAGATCAGAAGAGGAGTCTAAGAGGAAAAATAACAAGGGCTTGGCCCTAATGGTGATGAATTCTGACGAACTCGAAGAAGCCCTAATGCGGATCTAAGCAAGGAACGGAAGGGAACTTACGGATCTGGATGGGCTGTGAAGGTTCATCACGTTTCTCTGGTCCAACCAGGTCGATGTAGCGGCATGAGACGGTGAAGAGAGGAAGCTGGACAGCGGCGGCGGCGGAGCTCGAGAGGAGGCGGGAGGAAGAAAACGACTGAAAGAGGGAAGAATGGAAGACCAGGGTCGCGCCTATTTATAAGAGAAGGATAACTGAGGAGGCGCGAGAAACGAGGAGATAAAATTTATTATCTTGCAGCCATGACGCCTCGATTCTCGGGATGGTCAGTAAAGGCAAAGATCCGTTGGAAGATATGACGGAGTAAAAATAAGTTTTATTGAAGATGACGTCACAGTGATTTAACCCGGATCCAGATGATGACGTCACGACGGGTTAAAATCTTCGCGCAAGACAAAAGACTGAAGGACAGTTCCATAAGGTATTTTAAGATTGACATGAACAGGTTCAAATCAATCTAGGGCCTAATGTTGGGGATATAACTATTTGTGTAAACCGCCCAGGAGGGGCCGGGTTACGCAAAGAAGACTTAACAGAGAGAACCCCAAGACCAAAGGTGAAAATGGCGGTTCATAGAGGGCTTAAGGCCCACAGGAGACTTAAGGCCCGTTGTAATAAACCACCATAGTAATATGACTTGTATCATAAGGTAGACTTAACTAGTCACCGAGCCGGACATTGTTTATAAGCCGGTCGGGACTCTGTAAGCCGCAGGGCGTCAACCCGTGTATATAAGGGCACGACCTGCTGGCAGCTTAGGGAAAGGAAACAACTGATCGAAAACCGGTCATAGCGTATCTCGCTCCCTTGTCATCAAAACATCAATACCAACCCAACTAGACGTAGGCCTTACCTTCACCGTAAGGGACCGAACTAGTATAAAACCTCTCGTGTCCTTTGTCCCGATTAACCCCTTCAAGTTTCCTAGTTGCGATGGCTCCACAACTAAGTCCTTTCACGAGGACATCTGACATGACAATTCCACGACAAAACCTATTGTGTGTTCATCAATATATGTGTGTTCTTGATCCTATCTTGCAATTCTATAGTCACCTATTATGTGTTATGATCCGACAACCCCGAAGTGACAATAATCGGGATACTTCTCGGTGATGACCGTAGTTTGAGGAGTTCATGTATTCACTATGTGTTAATGCTTTGGTCCGGTTCTCTATTAAAAGGAGGCCTTAATATCCCTTAGTTTCCACTAGGACCCCGCTGCCACGGGAGGGTAGGACAAAAGATGCCATGCAAGTTCTTTTCCATAAGCACGTATGACTATATTCGGAATACATCCCTACATTACATTGATGAATTGGAGCTAGTTCTGTGTCACCCTATGTTATAGCTATTACATGAGGAATCGCATCCGACATAATTATCCATCACTAATCCATTGCCTACGAGCTTTTCATATATTGTGCTTCGCTTTTTTACTTTTCCTTTGCTACTATTACAATCACTACAAAACACCAAAAATATTGCCATTACTATCTTTACCTTTTACCACCGTTACCATTACTATCATATTGCTTTGCTACTAAATACCTTGCTGCAGATACTAAGTTATCCAGCTGTGGTTGAATTGACAACTCAACTTATAATACACAAGAATATTCTTTGGCTCCCCTTGTGTCGAATCAATAAATTTGGGTTGAATACTTTACCCTCGAAAGCTGTTGCGATCCCCTACACTTGTGGGTCATCAAGACTAATTTCTGGCGCCGTTGCCAGGGAGCATAGCTCAATTCTCTGAGTGACTTGGGATTTATATCTGTTGATCGCTATGAAGAATTTGAAAGACGCTAAAACCAAGATCTATACCTCAACTATGAGGGGGGGTAAGGAACTGCCATCTAGCTCTGCACTAGATTCTCCTTCTGTTATTAATAAACTTGCGACACCTAAACCTGCTACTGCTATGAATTCTGATATGTCACATGTTATCGATGATGCCACTTCTGCTTTGCATGATAATTATGATGAAACTGCTTCCATGCGTGATACTACTTTGCCATTAGGTGAATTTCTTGATGAACACTTGCTAGGGCTAGAGAGAATGAAATTATTGAAGATGCTATTATTGATGATAGTGATGATGAACGTTCTTCGAATGATTATGAATTGTCTGTTGTTCCTGAGGGTTATGTTATGAATAAAGAAGTTGTTGAAGCTATTTTTGCCTGCAAAGATAGATATGATCTTAAGAAACTATTAGCTAAATGGAAGCAGCAGTCTCTTAATGCTAGAATGAAACCTGACCCTGCTTTTGCTACTTCACCTATCTGTGTTACTGATAAGGATTATGAATTCTCTGTTGATCCTGAAATTATTACTTTGGTAGAATCTGATCCTTTTCATGGCCTTGAATCTGCAACCGTTGTGGCACATCTTACCAAGTTGAATAATATAGCTACCCTGTTTACTAACGATGATAAATCTCGCTACTTTTATATCCTTAAGATTTTTCCGTTCTCATTAAAGGGTGATGCTAAGACTTGGTTTAATTCCCTTGATCCTGGTTGTGTGCGTAGTCCCCAGGATATGATTTATTACTTCTCTGCTAAATATTTCCCTGCTCATAAGAAACAAGCTGCCTTGCGGGAAATATATAATTTTGTGCAAATCAAAGAAGAGAGTCTCCCACAAGCTTGGGGGAGGCTTCTCCGATTACTTAATGCTTTGCCTGATCATCCACTTAAGAAAAATGAAATACTTGATATCTTCTATAATGGACTAATTGATGCTTCCAGGGACTACTTGGATAGTTGTGTTGGTTGTGTTTTCAGGGAAAGAACATTCGACGAAGCTGAATTATTATTGAAAAATATGTTGACTAATGAGAATAATTGGACTCTTCCTGAGCCAATTCCTGAGCCAATCCCAGAGGCAATTCCTGAACTAATTAAGCCAACTCCTGAGCCTCTTCCTAAACCCACTCCAAAAAAGAGAGGTGTTCTATTTCTCAGTCCTGAAGATATGCAAGAGGCAAAGAAATCAATGAAACAAAAAGGTATTAAAGCTGAAGATGTTAAGAATTTACCTCCTATTGAAGAAATACATGGTCTTAATATACCGCCTGTCGAAGAAACACATTGTCTTGATAACCCGACACAGGTAGTTAAGGTAAATTCTCTCTATAGATATGATAAAGATGAAATCCCATCTACTAAATTTCATAGCCCTTGCTTAGATGAATTTGATGATTTCATGAATAGACAAGCAAATTTCAATGATTATGTTGGTAGACAATTGAAGAATAATGCTTATACGATAGGACGCTTGAATGGTTATGTAGCTAGAGTTAAAGGTGAACTTAAAATCGCTAGTAAACATGCTTCCATGGTTGCTACTCAAGCTGAACAAGTACTTAAGGCTTAGAATGAATTGCTTGCTGAATTAAATAACAAAAATGACTTTGCTGTTAGAGTGGCTACTAGAACTGGTAGAATGACTCGGGAACCTTTGTATCCTGAAGGCCACCCTAAAAGAACTAAACAAGATTCTCAGAATAATAATTTAGATGCTCCTAGTTCTTCTAAGAAGAAAAAGAAGAATGATAGGACTTTGCAAACTTCTAGTGAACCTAATGTAGAAATACGTGAGAATCCTAATAATACTTCTATCTCTGATGTTGAAACACAATCCGGAGATGAACATGAACCTGATGATAATGCTAATAATGATGTTCATGTAGAGTCTCAACCTAGTAATAACAATGAAATAGAAATTGAACCCGCTATTGGTCTTGATAACCCACAATCAAGAAACCAACATTACGATAAGAGAGATTTTGTTGCTAGGAAGCATGGTAGCGAAAGAGAACCATGGGTTCAGAAACCCATGCCCTTTCCTCCTAAACCATCCAAGACAAAGGATGATGAGGACTTTGAGCGTTTTGCTGAAATAATTAGACCTATTTTCTTACGCATGCGCTTATCTGATATGCTTAAAACAAACCCTTATGCTAAATATATGAAAGATATCATCACTAATAAGAGGAAAATACCTGAAACTGAGATTTCCACCATGCTTGCCAACTATACCTTTAAGGGTGGAATACCTAAGAAACTTGGTGATCCCGGAGTACCCACTATACCTTGCTCTATTAAAAGAAATTATGTTAAAATTGCTTTATGTGATTTAAGAGCCGGTGTTAGTGTTATGCCTCTTCCTTTGTACCGTAGACTTGAATTCAGTAAGTTGACACCTACTGAGATATCTTTTCAAATGGCTGACAAATCAGCTGCTATACCTATCAGCATTTGTGAGGACGTGCCTGTTGTTGTTGCGAATGTTACTATCTTAACAGACTTTGTTATTCTTGATATTCCCGAGGATGATAGGATGTCTATTATTCTTGCTAGACCCTTTTTAAATACTGCAGGAGCTGTTATCGATTGCAACAAAGGCAAGTCACCTTTCATGTTAACGGAAATGAGCATACGGTACATTTTTCGAGGAAACAACCTCAAGTTCATAGCATAAATACTATTGAGAAGACTCCATCAATTATTATTGGAGGTTTTGAATTTCCTCTCCCTACTGTCAAGAAAAAGTATGATATTCTTCTTGTTGGGGACTTTCATATCCCCGTTGAGGTAACTTAGTGTCACTTCGAAATTTCTCCGGTTTCGTATTATTCGGAATGAGTTTGTTAACAAGACTTGATCAACCTTGTTAGAAGATTCATTTTGATGATCATGAGATGGATGAAACTAGAAGGCACAACCTTCTGTACCCCCTTTTCACTTTCTGTTATTTAAAATAAATAAAACAAAAATAGTATTATCCGTCTATTTTTTGAATTATCCATGCAATAAAAAATATCCCAAAAATAAAAGTGCTCCAAATGCAATGCAAATTTAGTATGATTTTTTATGGAATATTTGAGGATTTTAGGCACTGAAATCACTGCAGGAGGGGCAAGCACCAAGCCACGAGAGTGGAGGGCACGCCCACCCCACCTGGGCGCGCCCCCTAGCTTGTGGGCCCCTGGTAACCCCCCTCCACTTATGCCAGCACCCACACACTCCATCTTCTACCCAAAAAATCCCCATCGAGCTCAAGCACGAGTTCTAGCTCGTTTTGCTGCGATTTTCGATCTCCTTGCCCAAAGCTCCATTCACAAAACTGCTTTAGGAGATTGTTGCTTGGTATGTGGCTCCTCCATTGGTCCAATTTGTTTTTGTTCCAGTGCTTTATGCATTGCAAATCCTTGCTGCCTTGGTGACCCCGTTCTTGAGCTTGCATGTTAAATTTATGAGGTTCCAAGTAATTCTAATGCATGATATAGGCTCTAGGCACTTGTAGGAGTAGTTGCTACCATTCTTTTTAAGTTTTATTTACTTTTATTTTAAAGTTACTAAAATTTCAGAAATTTTCAGAAAATGTTAAGGAGACTTTTGAGGGGCTCTTCTAGCCAAGGCTCTTAGGAAAAACAAGCTAAAGAGAAGGAAAAAGCCAAGTATAATCTTTGTTGCTTAGCGGAAGTACGGTCGTGTGAATGGCCATGTGATAATTTCTTGAAAGAAGCTGGAATTCATGAAGATTTTTATTCTTTGATCGAGAGTGCAGGCCTCAATGATTTCCTCCTCGACCGAATAGATTAGTATCTCTTGCTTACCAACACTTTCGTGCAAAATCTTTATTATTATCCTAAGAAGTCACCTCCTTCAGTATCATTTCATTTATATGATGAATTCAGAGAAATGACTTTACGTGACTTCTGCGCGGTATGTAGGATACCTTTTGAGGGTGAGTTAGAGGAACCCCATCGGGAAGATGTGGATGGGTTTGTTAACACTATAGCTATAGAGGAGCCAAAGTAAGGTTCCGAGGCAAAAATCTCTAGCATACACTTTCCTGTTTTAGGTCACTTTGCTATATTTGCTAGTAGATGCTTGATTGGTCGTGGAAATAGTGGAAACTTTAATGTTCCTGATATTATCATTCTTCAGCATGCCTTGTTTGAAGACAATAGTTTTAGTATGGGTGCCATCATTGCTAAACGGCTAAGCCTGAATCGTACAAAAGCCCCCATATTTGGAGGTATCTATGCTTCACGTCTTGCTAGACATTTTAAGATACCTATTAGGCATTACGAAAAAGGTGAGACAATCTTGCCTTCTTACATTTTAGATTACAGGAGCATGGTAGCACACAACTTTATTGTTCAGAGCATGGTAGCACACAACTTTATTGTTCAGAATGATGATAAGACGCTCCTGTATAACTTGAGATTTAATAAGAAACACAGTGAAACTATTATTCTGCATGCACCTTTTTTGTTTGATTTGACTGTAGATAATTTTCTTGTTACACCGGAGGCGGTGTATGCTCATCGAGGCCAAGCATCCACTCCAGAACCTGAACCTGAGCCGGAACCTGCACTGGACCCTTATCGTGCATCATCTTTCCAGTGGGATTCGGAGATGGCCAGCCAGTGGTATCCTGATTATACTTCCCAGTACACCGGGGAGAGTAGGAGTGGTCCTTGGCATTACACCAACTTAGGCCAAAAGCCTAAGCTTGGGGGAGTACGTATTTCTCACGGACTTTACATTCATGTTCACACACTATATTAGTCGTCGATGCTCATACTCTTTCATTGTATTATCCATGCTAGTTTAATTTTCCTTTTCTAGTTTTCTTCTTGTGTGTTTGATAAACCTTAAGAAAAACCAAAAAATTAGTTAGTTTAATTTCCATGCTAGTAGTGGAATTAAAATGAAAACCCAAAAAGATTTCTCGTTCTTCTTTTACTTGTTGGGAGCTTTCCCGTGTAAATAGTTTTATTTTCTTTTCTTTCCTTTGGGGGTCGAGAAGACCATATTGAAAATATTTAGTGGCTCTCATATGCATGATTGTTTATTTAATTTAGAGCCCATATTATTTGTCTTCTCTCTTGAGTTGAATGCTTGCAGATTCTAGCTTAGTCCAATGCACGTACACTCTTATTATTATACACATCGTTCGGTCGTGCAAGTGAAAGGCAATAATGATGATATATGATGGACTGATTGAGATGAGAAAAGCTGGTATGAACTCGACCTCTCTTGTTTTTGTAAATGTAATGAGTTCATTGTTCCTGATTCAGCTTATTATGAAGTAAACATATTTGCAATGACATTTAGAGATTATAGTTGCTTGTGCCATGCTTGATTAGCTTTGAGTTATAATGGTTTACCTTGCGTGCCGACATGCTATTAGAATGATTATGATGTGGTATGATGGGATGGTATCGTCCTTTGAATGAATTGAGTGACTCGACTTGGCACATGTTCACGCATGTAGTTGAAACAAAATCAACATAGCCTTCACGATATTTATGTTCATGGTGGATTATATCCTACTCATGCTTGTATTCGGTGTGAATTAGTTTTAATGCATGTTTATGACTGTTGTCGCTCTCTCAGTTGGTCGCTTCCCAGTCTTTTGCTAGCCTTCACCTGTACTAAGCGGGAATACTGCTTGTGCATCCAAACTCCTTAAACCCCAAAGTTGTTCCATATGATTCCACCATACCTTCCTATATGCGGTATCTACCTACTGTTTCAAGTAAATTTGTATGTGCCAAACTCTAAACCTTTAAATGAAATTCTGTTTTGTATGCTCTAGCCGCTCATGTTTCCACTATGGCTGCCTATATCTTCCATGCTAGGTGGGTTATTCTCAGAGGAGTGGACTCCGCTCCTCATTCACGAGAAAGGGCCGGTAACCGGGATGCCCAGTCCCATGATCCAAAAAGATCAAAGCAAATCAAAATAATTAAACAAAACTCCCCCAGGGCTGGTGTTAGTTGGAGGCCCTCGTTGTTTCGAGCAAGCCATGGATTGATGCTTGTTGGTGGTTGGGGGAGTATAAACTTTTACCATTCTACGTGGGAACTGCCTATAATGCATGTAGTATGGAAGATACATCCATCTTATAATTGTTGCGTTGATAGCAAAAGTATGCCGCTCAAAATGTTATTCAATCTCTATTTTAAAATCGAGCTCCGGCACCTCTACAAATCCCTGCTTCCCTCTGCGAATGGCCTATCTATTTACTTTTATGTTGAGTCATCACCTTCTTATTAAAAAGCACCCGCTGGAGAGCACACTGTCATTTGCATTCATTATTATTGTCTTATATTGGGTATGACTTGACTGGATCTCTTTTACCATGAATTACAATGTTTAGTCAGTCCTTGATCTTTAAAGATGCTCTGCATTTATGTTTTACGGTCTCAGAAAGGGCTAGCGAGATACCATTTTGTTATATCATGTTATGATTGTTTTGAGAAAGTGTTGTCATCCGAGTTTTATTATTATCGTTCGCTAGCTGATTATGCCATTGATATGAATAATTGTGAGACCGAAGTATTATTGTGAGTATGGTTGTCGGTGTACTAGAATAGGGGTACCCTAGAACCCCGAACTTGTGCACGGGCAGTTGCAGCACCCCGCGGCAAGGCTTGCCGGGCGAACGCCAAGATCCTCCATGGTCCCCTTGGAGCCATTCAAGAACAAAGTATTTAAGCTCAGGAGACAAGGCCCCAGCAAGAGGAGCTTGCCGGGAAGGCCAACCAAGGCACGCCAAGGAACTTGCCGCGACGCGCCACGCGCTCCAGCAAGGCAACAAGGCCCCGGCAAGAGGAGCTTGCCGGGAAGACCAGCCCAGGTACCTCGAGGCCCGGTGAGTGACAACCTTCCGGACCCGACAAGATAACAGCAGCGGCAAGGTGCTCGCCGCGGCAGGCGGCCACTCTGTGCCCACGCTCCAGCACATCCACCAACGTGTCGCCCTGAGGGCCTCTCCAGGCGCGCGTGGCGGGAGGCTGTGCAGCCAGCGGTGCGCAGTGGCATGCGAAGCTGACAAGATCGCCATCGTGGCGAACGGTGGCGCCCCTAACGGTCCTTTTCTGCACTGTTTGGGCGACTCAGACGGGCATTTAATGCCCTTGTCCCCTGCCGTCAGGGTTAGGTAGGGTACACTGTACAAGCAATTGTACCAACCACCTCACTTTTTACATTTGTACCCTCCTCTGTGTTGCCACCTGTCGGTGACCCCTTTAGTGTATAAAAGGAGGCCCATGCGCAACGTAAAGGGGGTTCGGACAGTTCACTTCGATTCATTGGTATCCCAGAAAACACCACGCTCTCTCTCGAGAGCAAGAACACAAGATAATACAACCAGACAAGCAGCAGTAGGAGTGTTATCTCTCCGGAGAGCTCCGAAGCTGGGTAAACTGCTCGTGTGCTTCGCCTCGATCCGCTCTTCGTGCTATCTTCGCCCCCCACCGAACCGAAAGGAGCCCGGTCCACCGGCCCCATAGGTGTTCGTGGATCAGTTTCCCCCGACAATGGTTAGTTTATAATATTGTTGAAACCTGAATGATGGCTTTGCATGTTTACAACAACAAGAGAAAATAGAGTTTGTAAAAGTTTTTCTTTATCACTTTCAGTTTATCAATTGAATTGCTTGAGGACAAGCAAAGGTTTAAGCTTGGGGGAGTTGATACGTCTCCAACGGATCTACTTTTCCAAACACTTTTGCCTTGTTTTGGACTCTAACTTGCATGATTTGAATGAAACTAACCGGACTGACGCTGTTTTCACCAGAATTACCATGATGTTATTTCATGTGTAGAAAACAAAAGCTCTCGGAATGTCCTGAAAATCCTCGGAGGCACTTTTTGGAAAATATAAAAAATCATCACAAAAGATGAACACCAGGGGGCCCACACCCTGTCCACGAGGGTGGGGGGCGCACCCTCTCCCCCTCGGCGCGCCCCCTGAGGCTTCGCCGACCTCAACTCCAACTCCATATATTCCGTCTAGCGGAGAAAAAATCGGAGAGAAAGTTTCATCGCGTTTTATGACACGGAGCCGCCGCCAAGCCCTAATCTCTCTCGGGAGGGCTGATCTGGAGTCCGTTCGGGGCTCTGGAGAGGGGGATTCGTCGTCGTCGTCATCATCAACCATCCTCCATCACCAATTTCATGATGCTCACCGCCGTGCATGAGTAATTCCATCATAGGCTTGCTGGACGGTGATGGGTTGGATGAGATTTATCATGTAATCAAGTTAGTTTTGTTAGGGTTTGATCCCTAGTATCCACTATGTTCTGACATTGATGTTGCTATGACTTTGCTATGCTTAATTCCTGTCACTAGGGCCCGAGTGCCATGATTTCAGATCTGAACCTATTATGTTTTCAACAATATATGTGTGTTCTTGATCCTATCTTGCAAGTCTATAGTCACCTATTATGTGTTATGATCCCACAACCCCGAAGTGACAATAATCGGGATATTTCTCGGTGATGACCGTTGTTTGAGGAGTTCATGTATTCACCATGTGTTAATGCTTTGGTACGGTTCTCTGTTAAAAGGAGGCCTTAATATCCCTTAGTTTCCACTAGGACCCCGCTGCCCCGTGAGGGTAGGACAAAAGATGTCATGCAAGTTCTTTTCCATAAGCATGTATGACTATATTCGGAATACATGCCTACATTACATTGATGAATTGGAGCTAGTTCTGTGTCACCCTATGTTATAGCTATTACATGAGGAATCACATCTGACATAATTATCCATCAATGATCCATTGCCTGCGAGCTTTTCATATATTGTGCTTCGCTTATTTACTTTTCCTTTGCTACTATTACAATCACTACAAAACACCAAAAATATTGCTATTACTATCTTTACCTTTTACCACTGTTACCATTACTATCATATTACTTTGCTACTCAATACCTTGCTGCAGATACTAAGTTATCCAGGTGTGGTTGAATTGACAACTCAACTGCTAATACTCAAGAATATTCTTTGGCTCCCCTTGTGTCGAATCAATAATTTTGGGTTGAATACTTTACCCTCGAAAGCTGTTGCGATCCCCTACACTTGTGGGTCATCAGTGACTCACTGGTGACCCGCCCTTATTTGGCGACAAGAGAGCCGCCCGGATCTCTCCACTCACTGATAACCAGGCCGAACCAGGTGACTCATTGGTGACCCGGCAGGCGGGTTAGAGGAGCGACAAGACCCAGAGGCCCAGAAGACTCAAGGCCCACAAGGCCGGCTCATGTTATGGTGGGCCGGCTTAAGAGGAAAGCATAAGGAATATTCCCTTACAAAGGAAGCAAGACTAGGACTCCACTTGTGACAGAGTAATCCTAATCCTACTAGGACTAGTCATGTAAGCCGCCCCTTCAACTTATATAAGGAGGGGCAAGGCACCCCTAGAGGGACAAGTTTTACAAGTCTAGATAGACAGACAAGTCAAAAGCTCTAAAAAGAGAGCACCCTGTAATTGTGATCATCATCATCAATATCAATGAAGCAGGATCTAGGCTTTTACCTCCACCGTGGGGGGCCGAACCTAGGTAAAACCTCATGTCTCTCGTCCCACTCAACCCCTCTCAAGCTACCACACAGATGTGTTGTCCTCACGACTAAGTCCTCACATTAGGACATCTGCCGTGACAAATCCATGACACGGCGGGTGAACAAATTATTGTCGATCAATTGATAGAAAAGCGCAAAGTTATGACGATATCCAAGGCAATAATTATGCAATATAGGCATTACGTCCTTTTCAAGTAGACCGACTCCTGCCTGTATCTACTACTATTACTCCACACATCGACCGACTCCTGCCTGCATCTAGAGTATTAAGTTCATAAAGAACAGAGTATCCCATTAAGTAAGATGACATGATGTAGAGGAATAAACTCAAGCAATATGATGTAAACCCCATCTTTTTAGCCTCAATGGCAACAATACAATACGCCCCTACTCTGTCACTGTGTGAGGACACCACAAGACCGAACCCAAAGCTAAGCACCTCTCCCATTGCAAGAAAAATAATCTAGTTGGCCAAACCAAACTGATAATTCGAAGAGAAATAAAAAGATACCAAATCATGCATATAAGAATTCAGAGGAAATTCAAATAATATTCATAGATAAGCTGATCATAAATCCACAATTCATCGGATCTCGACAAACACACCTCAAAAAAGTATTACATTGGATGGATCTCCAAGAACATCGAGGAGAACATCGTATTGAGAATCAAAGATAGAGAAGAAGCCATCTAGCTACCAGATATGGACCCGTATGTCTGTGGTCGACTACTCACGCTTCATTGGAAGGGCAGTAGAGTTGATGTAGATGCCCTCCGTGATCGAATCCCCTCCGGCAGGATACCGGAAAAGGCCCCTAGATGGGATCTCACGGGAACAGAAGGTTGCGGCCGTGGAAATGTGTTTTCTGGATGCTTCTGGTGGTTTGGGAATATTTGCAAATATATAGGAGGAAGATCTAGGTCAGGGAGTCACTAGGGGGCACAAGGTAGGGGGCGCACCCTCCATCCTTGTCGCTGCCTCATGGCTCTTCTGACTTGCACTCCAAGTCTCCTACGTGTCTTCTAGTCCAAGAAAAATCATCGTGAAGTTTTATTCCGTTTGGACTCTCTTTAGTAATCCTTTTCTGCGAAGCTCAAAAACAAGGAAAAACATAAACTGCCTTTGGGCTCTAGGTTAATAGGTTAGTCCCAAAAATAATATAAAATAGCATATTAATGCATATAAAACACCCAAAACATATAATCTAATAGCATGGAACAACAAAAAATTATAGATACGTTGGAGACATATCAAGCATCCCCAAGCTTAATTCCTGCTCATCCTAGAGTAGGTAAATGATAAAAACTGATTTTTTTTATGTGGAATGCTACCTAACATATTTATCCATGTAATTTTCTTCATTGTGGCATGAATGTTCAGATCCATCAGATTCAAAACAAAAGTTTAATATTGACATGAAAACGATAATACTTCAGGCATACTAATAAAGTAACCATGTCTTCTCAAAATAACATGGCCAAAGAAAGATATCCCTACAAAATCATATAGCCTGGCTATGCTCCATCTTCATCACACAAAATATTCAAATGATGCACAACCCCGATGACAAGCCAAGCAATTGTTTCATACTTTTGGTGTTCTCAAACTTTTTCAACTTTCACGCAATACATGAGCGTGAGCCACAGACGTAGCACTATAGGTGGAATAGAATATGGTGGTTTTGGAGTAGACAAAAAGAAGGAGATAGTCTCACATCAACTAGGTGTATCAACGGTCTATGGACATGCCCATCAATAGATATCAATGTGAGTGAGTAGGGATTGCCATGCAACGGATGCACTAGAGCTGTAAGTTTATGAAAGCTCAAAAAGAAACTAAGTGGGTGTGCATCCAACTTGCTTGCTCATAAAGACCTAGGGCATTTGAGGAAGCCCATCGTTAGAATATGCAAGCCAAGTTCTATAATGAAAAATTTCACTAGTATATGAAAGTGACAAAATAGGAGACTCTCTATCATGAAGATCATGGTGCTACCTTGAAGCAAAAGTGTGGAAAAAGGATAGTAACATTGCCCCTTCTCTCTTTTCTCTCATTTTTTCTCTTTTTTTTGATTGACTTCTTTGTCCTCTTTTTTTAT
Organism: Triticum aestivum; assembly: GCF_018294505.1. Lineage (NCBI taxonomy): Eukaryota > Viridiplantae > Streptophyta > Magnoliopsida > Poales > Poaceae > Triticum > Triticum aestivum. The sequence goes on from NC_057810.1 coordinate 112,617,673, forward strand.
TTGGCTTCTTTGGCCTCTTTTATTTTGATTTCCTCACATGGGACAATGCTCTAATAATGAAGATCATCACACTTTTATTTACTTTCAACTCAAGAATTACAACTCGATACTAGAACAAAGATATGCCTCTATATGAATGCCTCTGCCGGTGTACCAGGATGTGCAATGACTCAAGAGTGACATGTATGAAAGAATTATGAACGGTGGCTTTGCCAAAAATACTATGTCAACTACATGATCATGCAAAGTAATATGACAATGATGAAGCGTGTCATAATAAACAGAACAGTGGAAAGTTGCATGGCAATATATCTCGGAATGGCTATGGAAATGCCATAATAGGTATGAGTGGTGGCTATTTTGAGGAAGGTATATGGTGGGTGTATGGCACCGGTGAAAGTTCCGCGGTACTAGAGAGACTAGCAATGGTGGAAGGGTGAGAGTGCGTATAATCAATTGACTCAACATTAGTCATAAAGAACTCACATACTTATTGCAAAAATTTATTAGTCATCAAAACAAAGTACTACGCGCATGCTTGATACGTCTCCAACGTATCTATAATTTATGAAGTATTCATGCTATTATATTATCCATCTAGGATGTTTCATATGCATTTATATGCTATTTTATATGATTCTTGGGACTAACCTATTAACCTAGAGCCTAGTGCCAGTTTCTGTTTTCTCCTTGTTTTTGAGTTCTACAGAAAAGGAATACCAAACGGAGTCAAATTGACGTGCCAATTTTTGACGAATTTTTTTGGACCAAAAGAAGCCCCAGGAGTGCAAGAGTTGGGCCAGAGGAGTCCCGGGCTGCCCACGAGGGTGCTTGGCGTGCCCCGGGGGGGAGGGGGGCTGCCTCGTGGACAGCTCAGAAACCCCCCTGACGTGAAACCTACGCCAAAAATTCCTATAAATACTGAAACCTCCAGAAAATAACCTAGATCGTAAGTTCCACCATCGCAAGCCTCTGTAGCCACGAGAAATCAATCTAGGCCCTCTCTGGCACCCTGCCGGAGGGGGCCATCATCACCGGAGGCCATGGAGGAGGATCCCAGAGGGGCCATCATCGCCATGAAGGCCAAGGACCAGAGAGAGAACCTCTCCCCATCTAGGGGGGAGGCCATGGAGGAGGAAGCATAAGGGGGAGAACCTCTCCTCCTCTCTCTCGGTGGCCAGAGTGCCATCTGGAGGGGAATCATCGCCATGGTGATCGTATTCATCAAAATCACCATCATCATCACCATCCTCATCTCTTTTATGCGGCCCACTCTCCCGCACCCCGCTGTAATCCCTACTTGAACATGGTGCTTTATGCCACATATTATGATCCAATGATGTGTTTCCATCCTATGATGTTTTGAGTAGATATCTTTTATTGTTGGGTTGATTGATAATCTAGATTGGTACGAGTTGTATGTTTTATTTTGGTGTTGTCCTATTGTGCCCTCCATGTCGCGCAAGCGTGAGGGATTCGCGCTGTAGGGTGTTGCAATACATTCATGATTCGCTTATAGTGGGTTGCTTGAGAGACAGAAGCATAAACCCGAGTAAGGGGGTTGTGGCATATGGGATAAAGGGGACTTAGTGCTTTAATGATATGGTTGGGTTTTACCTTAATGATCTTTATTAGTTGCCGATGCTTGCTAGAGTTCCAATCATAAGTGCATATGCTCCAAGAAGAGAAAGTATGTTATCTTATGCCTCTCCCTCATATGAAATTGCAATGACGACTACCGGTCTTGTTAACAATTGCCTAGGATAATTCCGCACACCGATCCATCATTATTCCACACTTGCTACTTATAATATTTAGTAATACATTCTAACTTTATGATAACATCACCTACTTTTATATTTTAGCTCTCCTATACCATGCAAAGTTATCTTCTTCATACCCACAACGTAGTTTTATTTCTTGTATCTAGTTGGAAGCAAACGTTCTGTGTATGTAGAGTCGTATCAGTGGCAGATAGGACTTGAGAGAATATTGATCTTACCTTTAGCTCCTTGTGGGTTCGACACTCCATACTTATCACTTCCACCTTTGGAAATTGCTATGATGATTCCCTACACTTGGGGATTATCAATGCTCTTAGGGGAAGGGTTGGTAGGAGTTAACCATCGCGCGATCCCGACCTCCACACAAAGGATGACAATAAATAAATAAATCATGCTCCGACTTCATTAAATAACGGTTTACCATATTTGCATGATACAGGAATCACAAACTTTAACACAACTATTATTACCAATCCACAATTACTCATTAGCATGACTCTAATATCACCATCTTCGTATCACAAAACAAATGCAAGGAATCAACCTTCTCTTAGTATTTAATGCTCTTTATACGAATTTTTTTATTATATCCCTATTGGATGCCCATCATATTAGAACTAAATTCATAACAAAATAAAATTACAATGTTGTTTAAGAATCTCAAAATAATATAAGTGAAGCATGAGATTTCATCAGTTTCTTCAAAATAAAACCACCGCCGTGCTCTAAAAAGATACAAGTGAAGCACTAGAACAAGCGACAAACTACTCCAAAAGATATAAGTGAAGATCAATGAGTAGTCGAATAATTGTGTAACTATGTGAAGACTCTCTAACATTTAAAAATTTCAGATCTTCGGATATTATTCAAACAGCAAGCAAAACAAAATGAAATAAAATGACGCTCAAAGCAAAACACATATCATGTGGTGAATAAAAATATAGCTCCAAGTAAGCTTACCAATGAACGAAGACGACAAGAGGGGATGCCATCTGAGGCATCCCCAAGCTTAGATGCTTGGTTGTCCTTGAATATTACCTTGGGGTGTCGTGGGCATCCCCAAGCTTAGGCTCTTTCTAGTCCTTATTCCATAGTCCATCAAATTCTTACCCAAAACTTGAAAACTTCACAACACAAAACTCAATAGAAAATCTTATGAGATTCGTTAGTATAAGAAAATAAATCACCAATTTATGGTACTGTTGTCGGCCCATTCTTTCTTTATATTGGTGTAATATCTAATGTATTCCAACTTCTCCATGGTTCATACCCCCCAATACTACCCATAGATTAATCAAAATAAGCAAACAACACAAAGAAAACAGAATTTGTCAAAAACAGAACAGTCTGTAGCAATCAGAGAACTTCGAATACTGATGTAACTCCAAAAATTCTGAAAAATAAGGAAAACCTGGGAAATTTGTATATTAATCCTTTGTAAAAAATATCATATCAAAAGTACGCATCTATGAATTATGAAAATTATTTTGCTGGGCGCAAATGTTTCTGTTTTTCAGCAAGATCAAATCAACTATCACCGTAAGCCATCCCAAAGGTCTTAATTGGCACAAACACTAATTAAAACACAAAAACATATCTAACCAGAGCCTAGATTAATTATTTATTTAGGAAAATGAAAGAAAAATATGGGGTTGTCTCCCAACAAGCGCTTTTCTTTAAAGCCTTTTAGCTAGGCATTGATAATTTCAATGATGCTCACATAAAAGAGAAGAATTGAAGCACAAAGAAAGCATCATAAAACACTTGACAAACACATTGTGACACCCCGATAGTTAAGCTACAGTAAACCCTTGCTAATCATGACATCTCATCATAATTAAACTTTTGCTAAACCTCACTTGTTTCAACCCGGGGTCAAATTCAAATTCCAAAAACAAGTCAAATTTTGTTTCTTCAAACTGTAAAGGAAAAGTGTTCGATGGGTTGAAAATATTCCCTAACTATTTGTCATGTAGGAGCCAACCTCTTTTAAATAATTAAAGTGGCCCTAACCTAGTTAAAACTAAATTATCAGTAGTTATTTGAACGATTTCAACTTAAACAAATAGTTAAATTATTCAAAATAATTTGGAACTTTTTGTGCTACTTCAAAACCTTGCCTAGTATTTATGTGCTAAGTGGCATATTTAACTGTACTTATTTATTAGATAAAAAAAGTACAAAACTATAAAGAAAAACAAAACAAAACAGAAAACAAAAAAAAGAAAAGAGAAAGTGAAACAAAAAATAAATTAATTAAAGAAGACCCTCGGCCCAATTCGCCGGCCCACCACAACCGAGCCGACCTCCCCTTATCCCCCACGCGCGTAACCCTAACCACCACCCCATCGCCCCCCGCCGACGTCGCTCGAAAAAAAAACCGCCCCGTCGTCATCCGAGTCGGCACCCGAGCACGGCGCCCCGTTGCCCTCCGACCGTGCCTCGCCGCCGCAACAGGCAACCACTCGGGCGAGCTCCCATGATGTCGCCCGCAACTGCTCCCCTTGTCGAACTACGCCTCGCCATCACCGTCGAACCACGTGCCCTCGACCTCCCCGGCTTCACCGACCCCTCCAGGAGCTCCATTGTGCTGGCGCTTGCCTACTGCTTACTATGCTTCTCGTCGTTCGCTGCCGCTCGCGGCCTCCTCCTCGCCCCACTCCGGCGCCCGCCAATGCGCACCCCGCCTACGCCACTGCCGCTGCCGCCTCTGGCCGCCATGCACTCGCCCGCCCGCTGTCCGCGGGTCATTACGCGCTCGCTGCACCCATGATCAAGACCTCTACTTGTGTGCGTGTGTGCATAGCCACGAAGGCTGGCTTGTGTCACTGCCAAATGGGCCCGGCAATTAGATTAGGATTAATCCTCGATTAATTAACCTTAAACCAGTTTTAGTGCTAATCTTTATGCTAACTAGAGTATGTCAAATGGACCCCATTTGATAAACAAAACATTAAAACAATTTTATAAAATATGGGTCTATGAAATATGGACCCCACATGCTAGTTGGACTAGTCAACCCAGTCAACAGTTTGACCAGCCCCACCTGTTAGCCTTATACGCTCTATGGCGGTGTACTCGTTTGGGTATCCACAACCATTTTGTTATTTAATTCGAATTATAAAATAAGTCCAGTAATTCTTGAAAATGATTAAATCTTTGAAAAATCATTTAAACCGTAGTTCAGATGAAAATATTTTATACATGAAAGTTGCTCAGAACGACGAGACGAATCTGAATACGCAATCCGTTCATCCGCCACACGTCCCTAGCATAACGAACATGCAACCATCCCCCTTCGGTCTGTCTGCCCGAATAAGCCAAACACTGGGAATACTTTCCAAAGATGTTCCCTTCCTTCGCCTGTAGCATCTAGTACCGCGTTAGGGCATACCTAGCATCGCTTATTGTACTGTCATGCATCATCATGCATCTGTTTCCATTGTGTTCATTGTTTCTTTCCCCTCTTCTCTTATGTAGACTACGAGAATGACGTCGCTGTTGCCCCGGTCGACTACGGTGTTGACGACCCCTCCTTCTTGCCAGAGCAACCAGGCAAGCCTCCTGATACGTCTCCAACGTATCTATAATTTTGATCGTTTCATGCTATTATATTATCATTCTTGGTTGTTTTACAATCATTTTTTTGCCATTTTATATCATTTTTTGGTACTAACCTATTGACATAGTGCCCAGTGCCAATTGTTGTTTTCTGCATATTTTTTACATCGCAGAAAATCAATATCAAACGGAGTCCAAATGCAGCGAAACTTTTTGAGGATTTTTTTGGGCCAGAAGACATCCAGTGGGCCAAGGCTGCACCTGGGGGTGCCTCGAGGAGCGCAACACCCACCAGGGCATGCCAGGAGGCCCAGGCGCACCCTGGTGGGTTGTGCCCACCTCGGGTGTCCGCTGAACCGTCTGTTTGATCTATAAATACTCCAATATTCCAGAAACCTTAGGGGAGTCGACAAAAATCAATTCCAGTCGTCGCAGAGTCGAGAACCACCAGATCCAATCTAGACACCATCACAGAGGGGTTCACCACTTCCATTGGTGCCTCTGCGATGATGTGTGAGTAGTTCTTTGTAGACCTACGGGTCTGTAGTTAGTAGCTAGATGGCTTCCTCTCTCTCTTGATTATCAATACAATGGTTTCTTGGAGATCCATATGATGTAAGCATTTTTGCGGTGTGTTTGCTAGGATCTGATGAACTTTGAATTTATGATTAGATCTATGTTTTTATCCATGAAAGTTATTTGAGTCTTCTTTGATCTCTTATATGCATGATTGCTTATAGCCTTGTATTTCTTCTCCGATATTTGGGTTTTGTTTGCCTAACTTGATCTATTTATCTTGCAATGGGAAGAGGTGCTTTGTAGTGGGTTCGATCTTACGGTGCTTGATCCCAGTGACAGAAGGGGAACAAACACGTATGTAACATTGCTACTAAAGATAAAATGATGGGGTCTATATCTACATAAATAGATAAATAGATCTTGTCTACATCATGTCTTCATTCTTATTGCATTACTCCATTTCTCCATGAACTTAATACACTAGATGCATGCTGGATAGCAGTCGATGTGTGGAGTAATAGTAGTAGATGCGGGAAGGAGCCGGTCTACTAATTTTGGACGTGATGCCTATATAATGATCATTGCCTGGATATCGTCATGATTATTTTAAGTTCTATCAATTGCCCAACAGTAATTGTTTTCCCACCGTTTGCTATTTTTCTCAAGAGAAGCCACTAGTGAAACCTACGGCCCCCGGGTCTCTTTTATCATATTTGCCTTTGCGATCTATTTTCCTTTGCATTTATTTTCAGATCTATTAAACCAAAAATAAAAAATACCTTGCTGCAATTTATTTGTTCCACGATCTATTTATCCTATCTACCACTTTTACCTCATGTTATTTGCCTATCTTGAGGCGTCGTACCCCAAAAGGATGGACAACCCCTTTAACACGTCGGGTTGCGAGTATTTTTTATTTGTGTGCAGGTGTTGTTTACATGATGTGAGAAGGTTTTCCTACTGGTTCGATAACCTTGGTCTCATCACTGAGGGAAATACCTACCGTCGTTATACTGCACCATCCCTTCCTCTTTGGGGAAATACCGACGTAGTTCTAGCAGACATCACCCCCCCTTGATCACCAGATATCGCCTATTCTTTCCCTCTACTGCTTGCATTAGAGTAGTGTAGCATGTTACTATTTTTGGTCAATCATATTCTGTTGCATACCCTATCATTATTGCTACAGTTGTTGATACCTTACCTGCAATCCTAAATTCTTGTGCGTCTGCCATGCTATACTATCCGGTCGTGATCACTCGGGAGGTGATAACGGGTATATACTATACATACATACATACTATTCAGGTGGTGAATAAAGTCCCAAGAGCGATTCACGGATTGGGGACTGAAAGGACATTTGTCCCGACGGCCCTCTGATGACCCGCAAGTGTAGGGGATCTATCATAGTCCTTTCGATAAGTAAGAGTGTCGAACCCAACGAGGAGCAGAAGGAAATGACAAGCAGTTTTTGTTGGGTAACGTAGTAATTTCAAAAAAAATTCTACGCACACGCAAGATCATGGTGATGGCATAGCAACGAGAGGGGAGAGTGTTGTCTACATACCCTCGTAGACCGTTAAGCGGAAGCGTTATGACAACGCGGTTGATGTAGTCGTACGTCTTCACGATCCGACCGATCCAAGCACCGAACGTACGGCACCTTCGTGTTCAGCACACGTCCAGCTCGATGACGTTCCCCGGGGCTCCAATCCAGCAAAGCGTCGGGGATGAGTTCCGTCAGCACGACGGCGTGGTGACGATGATGATGTTCTACCGGCGCAGGGCTTCGCCTAAACTCCACGATGATATAACCGAGGTGGAATATGGTGGAGGGGGGCACCGCACACGGCTAAGGAACGATCCGTAGGTCAACTTGTGTGTCATGGGGTGCCCCCCTGCCCCCGTATATAAAGGAGCAATGGGGGAGGAGGCCGGCCCTAGGAGGGGGCGCGCCAAGTGTGGAGTCCTACTAGGACTCCCTAGTCCTAGTAGGATTCCACCTCCCTTGTTCGAGTAGGAGAAGGGGAAAGAGGGGGAGAGGAAGAAGGAAAGGGGGGCTGCGCCCCTTGTCCAATTCGGACCAGAGGGGGGGGCGCAGGCCTCCTTCCTTTTGGCCTCTCTCCTCTATTCCTGTATGGCCCAATAAGGCCCATATACTCCCCGGCGAATTCCCGTAACTCTCTGGTACTCCGAAAAATACCCGAATCACTCGGAACCTTTTCGAACTCCGAATATAGTCGTCCAATATATCGATCTTTACGTCTCGACCATTCGAGACTCCTCGTCATGTCCCCGATCTCATCCGGGACTCCGAACTCCTTCGGTACATCAAAACTCATAAACTCATAATATAACTGTCATCGAAACCTTAAGCGTGCGGACCCTACGGGTTCGAGAACTATGTAGACAGGACCTAGAACTATTCTTGGTCAATAACCAATAGCGGAACCTGGATGCCCATATTGGCTCCTACATATTCTACGACGATCTTTATCGGTCAAACCGCATAACAACATACTTTGTTCCCTTTGTCATCGGTATGTTACTTGCCCGAGATTCGATCGTCGGTATCCAATACCTAGTTCAATCTCGTTACCGGCAAGTCTCTTTACACGTTCCGTAATACATCACTTCGTAACTAACTCATTAGTTACATTGCTTGCAAGGCTTATAGTGATGTGCATTACCGAGAGGGCCCAGAGATACCTCTCCGACAATCGGAGTGACAAATCCTAATCTCGAAATACGCCAACTCAACATGTACCTTTGGAGGCACCTGTAGAGCACCTTTATAATCACCCAGTTACGTTGTGACGTTTGGTAGCACACAAAGTGTTCCTCCGGCAAACAGGAGTTGCATAATCTCATAGTCATAGGAACATGTATAAGTCATGAAGAAAGCAATAGCAACATACTAAACGATCGGGTGCTAAGCTAATGGAATGGGTCATGTCAATCAGATCATTCACCTAATGATGTGATCCCGTTAATCAAATAACAACTCTTTGTCCATGGTAAGGAAACATAACCATCTTTGATTAACGAGCTAGTCTAGTAGAGGCATACTAGTGACACTCTGTTTGTCTATGTATTCACACATGTATCATGTTTCCGGTTAATACAATTCTATCATGAAATAATGAAATAAATAATATTATTGCCTCTAGGGCATATTTCCTTCAGTCTCCCACTTGCACTAGAGTCAATAATCTAGTTCACATCGCCATGTGATTTAACAGCAATAGTTCACATCACCATGTGATTAACACCCATAGTTCACATTGATATGTGATCAACACCCAAAGGGTTTACTAGAGTCAGTAATCTAGTTCACATCGCTATGTGATTAACACCCAAAGAGTACTAAGGTGTGATCATGTTTTGCTTGTGAGATAATTTTAGTCAACGGGTCTGTCACATTCAGATCCGTAAGCATTTTGCGGATTTCTATGTCAACAATGCTCTGCAAGGAGCTACTCTAGCTGATTGCTCCCACTTTTCAATATGTATTTGTATCGAGACTTAGAGTCATCCAGATCGGTGTCAAAACTTGCATCGACGTAACTCTTTGCGATGAACGTTTTTTTCACCTCCATAATCGAGAAACATATCCTTATTCCACTAAGGATAATATTGACCGCTCTCCAGTGATCTTAATCCTAGATCACTATTGTACTCCCTTGTCAAACTCAGTATAGGGTATACAATAGATCTGGTACACAGCATGGCATACTTCATAGAACCTATGGCTGAGACATAGGGAATGACTTCTATTCTTTTTCTATCTTCTGTCGTGGTCGGGCTTTGAGTCTTACTCAATTTCACACCTTGTAACACAGGAAAGAACTCTTTCTTTGACTGCTCCATTTTGAACTTACTTCAAAATGTTATCAAGGTATGTACTTATTGAAAAAACTTATCAAGTGTCTTGATCTATCTCTATAGATCTTGATGCTCAATATGTAAGCAGCTTCACCGAGGTCTTTCTTTGAGAAAACTCCTTTCAAACACTCCTTTGTGCTTTGCAGAATAATTCTACATTATTTCCGATCAACAATATGTCATACATATACTTATCAGAAATGTTGTAGTGCTCCCACTCACTTTCTTGTAAATACAGGCTTCCCGCAAGTCTGTATAAAACTATATTCTTTGATCAACTTATCAAAGCGTGTATTCCAACTCCGAGAGGCTTGCACCAGTCCATAAATGGATCGCTGGAGCTTGCACACTTTGTTAGCTTCTTCTTGATTGACAAAACCTTCTGGTTGCATCATATACAACTCTTCTTCCAGAAATTCATTCAGGAATGCAGTTTTGACATCCATCTGCCAAATTTCATAATCATAAAATGCGGCAATTGCTAACATGATTTGGACAGACTTAAGCATCGCTACGGGTGAGAAGATCTCATCGTAGTCAATCCCTTGAGCTTGGCGAAAACGTTTTTGCGACAAGTCGAGCTTTGTAGATAGTAACATTACCGTCAGCGTCAGTCTTCTTCTTGAAGATCCATTTATTCTCAATTGCATGCCGATCATCGGGCAAGTCAACCAAAGTCCACACTTTGTTCTCATACATGGATCCCATCTCAGATTTCATGGCTTCAAGCCATTTTGCGGAATCTGGGCTCACCATCGCTTCTTCATAGTTCGTAGGTTCATCATGATCTAGTAGCATGACTTCCAGAACAGGATTGTCGTACCACTCTGGTGCGGATCTTACTCTGGTTGATCTACGAGGCTCAGTAGTAACTTGATCTGAAGTTTCATGACCATTATCATCAACTTTCTCACTAATTGGTGTAGGTGTCACAGAAACCGGTTTCTGTGATGAACTACTTTTCAATAAAGGAGCAGGTACAATTACCTCATCAAGTTCTACTTTCCTCCCACTCACTTCTTTCGAGAGAAACTCCTTCTCTAGAAAGATTCTGAATTTAGCAACAAAAGTCTTGCCTTCGGATCTGTGATAGAAGGTGTATCCAACAGTCTCCTTTGGATATCCTATGAAGTCACATATCTCCGATTTGGGTTTGAGCTTATCAGGATGAAACTTTTTCACATAAGCATCGCAACCCCAAACTTTAAGAAACGACATCTTTGGTTTCTTGCCAAACCACAGTTCATAAGGTGTCATCTCAACAGATTTAGATGGTGCCCCTTTTAACGTGAATGCAGCTGTCTCTAATGCATAACCCCAAAACGATAGTGGTAAATCGGTAAGAGACATCATAGATCGCACCATATCTAATAAAGTACGGTTATGACGTTCGGACACAACATTACACTGTGGTGTTCCGGGTGGCGTGAGTTGCGAAACTATTCCGCATTGTTTCAAATGTAGACCAAACTTGTAACTCAAATATTCGTCTCCACGATCAGATCGTAGAAACTTTATTTTTCTTGTTACGATGATTTTTCCACTTCACTCTGAAATTCTTTGAACTTTTCAACTATTTCAGACTTATGTTTCATCAAGTAGATATACCCATATCTCCTCAAATCATCTGTGAAGGTTAGAAAATAACGATACTTGCCACGAGCCTTAACACTCATCGGATCACATACATCGGTATGTATTATTTCCAATAAGTCAGTAGCTCGTTCCATTGTTTCGGAGAACGGAGTTTTAGTCATCTTGCCCAAAAGGCACGGTTCGCAAGCATCAAATTATTCATAACCAAGTGATTCCGAAAATCCATCTTTATGGAGTTTCTTCATGCGCTTTACATCGATATGACCCAAACGGCAGTGCCACAAATAAGTTGCACTATCATTATTAACTTTGCATCTTTTGGCATCAATATTATGAATATGTGTATCACTACGATCGAGATCCAACAAACTATTTTCATTGGGTGTATGACCATCGAAGGCTTTATTCATGTAAACAGAATAACAATTATTCTCTGACTTTAAATGAATAATCGTATTGCAATAAACATGATCAAATCATATTCATGCTCAACGCAAACGCCAAATAACATTTATTTAGGTTCAACACTAATCCCGAAAGGATAGGAAGTGTGCGATGATGATCATATCAATCTGGGAACCACTTCCAACACTCATCGTCACTTCCCCTTCAACTAGTCTCTTGTTTATTCTGTAACTCCTGTTTCGAGTTACTAATATTTAGCAACCGAACAAGTATCAAATATTCAGGGGCTACTATAAACACTAGCAAAGTACAAATCAATAACATGTATATCAAATATACCCTTGTTCACTTTGCCATCCTTCTTATCCACCAAATATTCAGGGTATTTCCGTTTCCAGTGACCATTTCCTTTGCAGTGTAAGCACTCAGTTTCAGGCTTTGGTTCAGCTTTGGGCTTCTTCGTGGGAGTGACAACTTGCTTGTCATTCTAGTTGAAGTTCCCTTTCTTTCCCTTTGCCCTTTTCTTGAAACTAGTGGTCTGTCAATCATCAACACTTGATGCTCTTTTCTTGATTTCTACTTTCGTCGATTTCAACATCACGAAGAGCTCGGGAATCGTTTTCGTCATCCCTTGCATACTGTAGTTCATCACAAAGTTCTACTAACTTGGTGATGGTGACTAGAGAACTCTATCAATCACTATCTTATCTGGAAGATTAACTCCCACTTGATTCAAGCGATTGTAGTACCCAGACAATCTGAGCACATGCTCACTAGTTGAGCGATTCTCCTCCATCTTTTAGCCATAGAACTTGTTGGAGACTTCATATCTCTCAACTCGGGTATTTGCTGGAAATATTAACTTCAATTCCTGGAATAGCTCATATGGTCCATGATGTTCAAAACATCTTTGAAGTCCCGATTCTAAGCCGTTAAGCATGGTGCACTAAACTATCAAGTAGTCATCATATTGAGCTAGCCAAACGTTCATAACGTCTGCATCTGCTCCTGCAATAGGTCTGTCACCTAGCAGTGCACTAAGGACATAATTCTTCTGTGCAGCAATGAGGATAAACCTCAGATCACGGATCCAATCCGCATCATTGCTACTAACATCTTTCAACACAATTTTCTCTAGGAACATATCAAAATAAACATATGAAAGCAACAACGCAAGCTATTGATCTACAACACAATTTGCAAAATACTACCAGGACTAAGTTCATGATAAATTTAAGTTCAATTAATCATATTACTTAAGAACTCCCACTCAAACAGACATCTCTCTAGTCATCTAAGTGATCACGTGATCCAAATCAACTAAACCATAACCGATCATCACGTGAGATGGAGTAGTTTTCAATGGTGAACATCATTATGTTGATCATATCTACTATATGATTCACGCTCGATCTTTCGGTCTCCGCGTTCTGAGGCTATATTTGCATATGCTAGGCTCGTCAAGTTTAACCTGAGTATTCTGCGTGTGCAAAACTGGCTTGCACCCATTGTAGATGGACGTTGAGCTTATCACACCCGATCATCACGTGGTGTCTGGGAACGACGAACTTTGGCAATGGTGCATACTCAGGGAGAACACTTCTTGATAATTTAGTGAGAGATCATCTTAAAATGCTACCGTCAATCAAAGCAAGATAAGATGCATAAAGGATAAACATCACATGCAATCAATATAAGTGATATGATATGGCCATCATCATATTGTGCTTGTGATCTCCATCTCCGAAGAACCGTCATGATTACCATCGTCACCGGCGCGACACCTTGATCTCCATCATAGCATCGTTGTCGTCTCGCCAATCTTATGCTTCTACGACTATCGCTAATGCTTAGTGATAAAGTAAAGCATTACAGGGTGATTGCATTGCATACAATAAAGCGACAACCATATGGCTCCTGCCAGTTGCCGATAACTTCGGTTACAAAACATGATCATCTCATACAATAAAATATAGCATCACGTCTTGACCATATCACATCACAACATGCCTTGCAAAAACAATTTAGACGTCCTCTACTTTGTTGTTGCAAATTTTACGTGGCTGCTACGGGCTTAGCAAGAACCGTTCTTACCTACGCATCAAAACCACAACGATAGTTTTTCAAGTTGGTGCTGTTTTAACCTTTGCAAGGACCGGGCGTAGCCACACTCGGTTCAACTAAAGTAGGAGAAACTGACACCCGCCAGCCACCTGTGTGCAAAGCGCGTCGGTAGAACCAGTCTCGCGTAAGCGTACGTGTAATGTCGGTCCGGACCGCTTCATCCAACAATACCGCCGAACCAAAGTATGACATGCTGGTAAGCAGTATGACTTATATCGTCCACAACTCACTTGTGTTCTACTCGTGCATATGACATCTATGCATAAAACCAGGCTCGGATGCCACTGTTGGGTAACGTAGTAATTTCAAAAAAAAAATCTACGCACACGCAAGATCATGGTGATGGCATAGCAACGAGAGGGGAGAGTGTTGTCTACGTACCCTCGTAGACCGTTAAGCGGAAGCGTTATGACAACGCGGTTGATGTAGTCATACGTCTTCACGATCCGACCGATCCAAGCACCGAACGTACGGCACCTCCGCGTTTAGCACACGTCCAGCTTGATGATGTTCCCTGGGGATCCAATCCAGCAAAGCGTCAGGGATGAGTTCCGTCAGCACGACGGTGTGGGGACGATGATGATGTTCTACCGGCGCAGGGCTTCGCCTAAACTCCGCGATGATATAACCGAGGTGGAATATGGTGGAGGGGGGCACCGCACACGGCTAAGGAACGATCCGTAGATCAACTTGTGTGTTATGGGGTGCCCCCTGCCCCCGTATATAAAGGAGCAACGGGGGCGGAGGCCGGCCCTAGGAGGGGGCGCGCCAAGTGTGGAGTCCTACTAGGACTCCCTAGTCCTAGTAGGATTCCACCTCCCTTGTTGGAGTAGGAGAAGGGGAAAGAGGGGAGAGGAAGAAGGAAAGGGGGGCTGCGCCCCTTGTCCAATTCGGACCAGGGGGGCGCAGGCCTCCTTCCTTTTGGCCTCTCTCCACTATTCCCGTATGGCCCAATAAGGCCCATATACTCCCCGGCGAATTCCCGTAACTCTCCGGTACTTCGAAAAATACCCAAATCACTCGGAACCTTTCCGAACTCCGAATATATTCGTCCAATATATCGATCTTTACTTCTCGACCATTTCGAGACTCCCCGTCATGTCCCCGATCTCATCCGGGACTCCGAACTCCTTTGGTACATCAAAACTCATAAACTCATAATATAACTGTCATCGAAACCTTAAGCGTGCGGACCCTACGGGTTCGAGAACTATGTAGACATGACCTAGAACTATTCTTGGTCAATAACCAATAGCGGAACCTGGATGCCCATATTGGCTCCTACATATTCTACGAAGATCTTTATTGGCCAAACCGCATAACAACATACTTTGTTCCCTTTGTCATCGGTATGTTACTTGCCCGAGATTCGATCGTTGGTATCCAATATCTAGTTCAATCTCGTTACCGGCAAGTCTCTTTACTCGTTCCGTAATACATCATTTCGTAACTAACTCATTAGTTACATTACTTGCAAGGCTTATAGTGATGTGCATTACCGAGAGGGCCCACAGATACCTCTCCGACAATCAGAGTGACAAATCCTAATCTCGAAATACGCCAACTCAACATGTACCTTTGGAGACACCTGTAGAGCACCTTTATAATCACGCAGTTACGTTGTGACGTTTGGTAGCACACAAAGTGTTCCTCCGGCAAACGGGAGTTGCATAATCTCATAGTCATAGGAACATGTATAAGTCATGAAGAAAGCAATAGCAACATACTAAATGATCGGGTGCTAAGCTAATGGAATGGGTCATGCCAATCAGACCATTCACCTAATGATGTGATTCCGTTAATCTAATAACAACTCTTTGTCCATGGTCAGGAAACATAACCATCTTTGATTAACGAGCTAGTCTAGTAGAGGCATACTAGTGACACTCTGTTTGTCTATATATTCACACATGTATCATGTTTCCGGTTAATACAATTCTTGCATGAATAATAAACATTGATCATGAAATAAGGAAATAAATAATATTATTGCCTCTAGGGCATATTTCCTTCAGTTTTCAGTAAGGTTTTCTCCGCAAGCACTGGAATTATCGGTAATAGATAGTTTTGTGATAAGGTAATTCGTAACAGGTAACAAGTAATAAAAGTAAATAAGGTGCAGCAAGGTGGCCCAATCCCTTTCGTAGTAAAAGACAAGCCTGGACAAGTTCTTATATAGAGAAAAGCGCTCCCGAGGACACGTGGGAATTATCGTCAAGCTCGTTTTCATCACGCTCATATGATTCGCGTCCTTTACTTTGATAATTTGATATGTGGGTGGACCGGTGCTTGGGTACTGCCCTTTCTTGGACATGCATCCCACTTATGATTAACCCCTATTGCAAGCATCTGCAACTACAAAAGAAGTATTAAGGTAGACCTAACCACTGCATGAAACATATGGATCCAAATCAGCCCCTTACGAAGATACACATAAACTTGGGTTTAAGCTTCTGTCACTCTAACAACCCATCATCTACTTATTACTTCCCAACGCCTTCATCTAGGCCCAAACAATGGTGAAGTGTCATGTAGTCGATGTTCACATAACACCACTAGAGGAGAGACAACATACATCTCATCAAAATATCGAACGAATACCAAATTCACATGACTACTTATAGCAAGACTTCTCCCATGTCCTCCGGAACAAACGTAACTACTCACAAATCATATGCATGTTCATAAATAGAGGGGTATTAATATGCATTAAGGATCTGAACATATGATCTTCCACCGAATAAACCAACTAGCATCAACTACAAGGAGTAATCAACACTACTAGAAACCCTCAAGTACCAATCTGAGGTTCTGGGACAAAGATTGAATACAAGAGATGAACTAGGGTTTGAGAGGAGATGGGGCTGGTGAAGATGTTGATGGAGATTGACCCCCTCCAGATGAGAGGATCGATGGTGATGACGATGGTGATGATTTCCCCCTCCCGGAGGGATTTATCCTCGGTAGAACAGCTCCGCCAGAGCCCTAGATTGGTTCCGCCTCGTAGAGGAGTCTCGTCCCGTAAGCTTGCTTATGATTTTTTCCAGGGTAAAAGACTTCCTGTAGCAGAAGATGGCCACCGGAGAGCTGCTAGGGGGCCCACGAGGCAAGGGGCGCGCCCCCACCCTCGTGGACAGGGTATGGGCCCCCTCTAGTACTTTCTTCGCCCAATATTTTTAATTAATTCCAAAAAATAACTTTTGTGGAGTTTCAGGACTTTTGAAGTTGTGCAGAATAGGTCTCTAATATTTGCTCCTTTTCTAGCCCAGAATACCAGCTACCGGCATTCTCCCTCTTCATGTAAACCTTGTAAAATAAGAGAGAATATGCATAAGTATTGTGATATAACGTTTAACAACAGCCCATAATGCAATAAAAATTGATATAAAAGCATGATGCAAAATGGACGTATCAACTCCCCCAAGCTTAGACCTCGCTTTTCCTCAAGCGGAAGCCGATATTGAAAAATATGTCGACATGTTTAGAGATAGAGGTGTGCGTAAAAAAATACGGACATGAGGGCATCATAATCATTCTTATAACAGAAATATATATATATATATATATATATATATATATATATATATATATTGTCATATGATTTCTTATGCTCAAGTAACAGTCTATTCACATTGTCAAGTACGAATCAGAAACTTCATTGAAAACTAACAACCTATAATCTTGGTCATTGAAGCAATTGCAATTTATCATAACATCGGAAGGAGTCAATATAAGAGCTTTTCATCAAGTCCACATACTCAACTATCATTTAGTCTTTCACAATTGCTAACACTCGCGCAATACTTATGGGTATGAAGTTTTAATCAGAACAAAGAAAGATAGGGGCTTATAGTGTTGCCTCCCAACCTTTTACCTCAAGGGTAATGTCAACAATAATAGTTCATGCTAACGTACATCCAATTGGATATATATATATATCAAGATCTTTGCAACACAAGGTTCTTGCCAAAGGATAAAATATAAAAAGGAAAGGTGAAGATCACCATGACTCTTGCATAATGTATAAGACAAAAAGTAAAAGATAGGCCCTTCGCAGAGGGAAGCAAAGGTTGTCATGTGCTTTTATGGTTGGATGCACGAAATCTTAATGCAAAAGAACGTCACTTTATATTGCCATTTGTGACATGGACCTTTATTATGCAGTCCATCACTTTTATTGCTTCCATATCACAAGATCGTATAAAGCTTATTTTCTCCACACTAATAAGTTGTACATATTTAGAGAGCAATTTTTATTGCATGCAACATGACAACTTACTTGAAGGATCTTACTCGATCCATAGGTAGATATGGTGGACTCTCATGCAAAAACCAGGTTTAAGGGTATTTTGGAAGCACAAGTAGTATCTCTACTTGGTGCAAAGAATTTGGCTAGCATGAGGGGGGAAGGCAAGCTCAACATGTTGGATGATCCATGACAATATACTTTATTTCGGATATAAGAAAACATAACCCATTACGTTGTCTTCCTTGTCCAACATCAACTCTTTTAGCATGCCATGTTTTAATGAGTGCTCACAATCATAAAAGATGTCCAAGATAGTATATTTATATGTGAAAACCTCTGTTTCTTTATTACTTCCTCTTAATTGCAACGATGACCAAAACTATGTTTGTCAACTCTCAACAACTTTTATTCATCATACTCTTTATATGTGAACCCATTACTTTCCATAAGATCAGTATGCTATCTTTATTTCCTTTTTATTCTTTCTTTTTATTTTATTTCCTCAAGATCATAGCAAGATAGCAAAGCCCTTGACTCAACACTAATCTTTATTATATATGGCTCACGAACTCGATTACATAGAGGATCATAAGGCAAAACTCAAAACTAAATCATTCTAAAACTTCATCCTACTAGATCAAGATATTACCAAACGGATCGAACTAAGTAAAATGGTAAAGATAGGAGTGTGACGGTGATACAATACCGGGGCACCTCCCCAAGCTTGGCAGATGCCAAGGGGAGTGCCCATACCCATGTGATTATGTCTCCTTCTTCGGGGGTGATGATGATGTAGGCTTCTTCCTTAATTTGCGCTTGAGGATAGAATTTTGCCCCCTTAGATCATCGGTCTCCCGCTCAAGGCTTAATATCCTTTTGCATAGTTCATGTTTGTTCTCCTGCAAGAGACGAAAAGGGATAAACTCGATCTTAGGTTTCTTTGCTCTATCAGGGAGGCTTGACTTTTTAAACTCCACATGCATGTCCCCAGGTTGAGGTAATGGGGCTTCATCTTCATCTGAGCTCGTCTCCTCCTTTCCCTTAGGCTCGTAGTCTTCTTCTTCCTCAGTGGTCCAACCATAATGCTCCACGTCCCCGTAGACCTTAGGGTCTGCAAGGTAGTCAGCCACATAGCTTTGTCCCTCCGAATCCTGGGATGACATATTGCTCTAATCTGTGGCAGAAACAACTCAAAACAAAAACAGATGATTTCGTCGTGGTACGATGGCCAAAGCCTTCGCGAGATTATATAATGAATTTTTACCGACCAAAAGAAGTATCGTGCAAGAAAACAGAGTCCGGATAACACATGAGGTGCCCATGAGGCAGGGGGCGCGCCCAGGGGTGTAGGGCGCACCCTCCACCCTCGTGGACGCCTCGTGTCCTTCCCGGACTACTTCTTATTTTCCTATTTTCTTAAATATTCCACAACAGAGAAAAATTGCTACTAGAACTATTTTGGAGTCGGTTTATTTACCGTACCACATACCTATTCCTTTTCGGAGTCTGGAACGTTCTGGAAAGTGTCCCTTATGAATTCCTCCGGGTTTACAGTTTCAATCACATTAGTTTCAACATTTATTGGATTACCCGAGATATAATGTTTGATTCTTTGACCGTTCACCACCCTTGGGTTGGTGCCTTCGAAGTTGTTGATTTTTATGGCACCGGAATGATAGACCGCCTCGATAACGTAAGGGCCTTCCCATTTAGAGAGAAGTTTCCCTGCAAAAAAATCTTAAACGAGAGTTGTATAGTAACACATAATCACCTACATTAAACTCATCCTTTTGTATCCTTTTGTCATGTCATATTTTAACTTTTTCTTTAAACAGTTTGGCATTTTCATAGGATTGAGTTATCCATTCATCAAGTGAGCTAATGTCAAATAACCTCTTCTCACCGGCAAGTTTGAAATCATAATTGAGCTCCTTAATGGCCCAATATGCCTTATGTTCTAGTTCAAGAGGTAAGTGACATGCTTTTCCATAAACCATTTTATATGGAGACATACTCATAGGATTTTTATATGCAGTTCTATAAGCCCATAATGCATCATCAAGTTTCATGGACCAATTCTTTCTAGATCTATTAACAGTCTTTTGGAAAATTAATTTAAGCTCTCTGTTACTCAATTCTACTTGGCCACTAGAGTGTGGGTGATATGGAGATGCAATTCTATGATTAACATCATACTTAGCAAGCATTTTACGAAAAGCACCATGAATAAAATGTGAACCACCTTCAGTCATTTGGTATCTAGGGACTCCAAACCTCGGAAAAATAACTTCTTTAAGCATCTTAATAGAATGTTATGATCAGCACTACTAGTTGGAAAGCTTCTACCCACTTAGTAACGTAATCAACAGCAACTAAAATATGAGTATACCCATTATAGGAAGGAAACGGTCCCATATAACCAAAGCCCCAAACATCAAATGGTTCAATAACAAGAGAATAATTCATAGGCATTTCTTGACGTCTACTAATATTACCAATTCTTTGACATTCATCACAAGACAAGACAAACTTACGGGCATCCTTGAAGAGAGTAGGCCAATAAAAACCAGATTGCAATACCTTATGTGCAGTTCTATCTCCAGTGTGGTTTCCTCCATAAGCCTCGGAGTGACACTTGCGTAGGATCTGTTTCTGTTCATGCTCAGGTACACAACGTCTAATAACACCATCTACTCCTTCTTTATAAAGGTGTGGGTCATCCCAGAAGTAATGTCTTAAATCATAGAAAAACTTTTTATTTTGCTGGTATGTGATACTAGGTGGTATAAATTTAGCAACAATGTAATTAGCATAATCAGCATACCATGGAGCAGTACGAGAAGCATTTATGATAGCTAATTGTTCATCTGGGAATCTATCATCAATAGGTAGTGGGTCATCAAGAAGATTCTCTAACCTAGACAAGTTGTCTACAACGGGGTTCTCAACACCCTTTCTATCAATAATATGCAAAATCAAATTCTTGTAGCAAGAGAACCCATCTAATAAGTCTAGGTTTAACATCTTTATTTTCCATAAGATATTTAATAGCAGCATGATCAGTGTGAACAGTTACTTTAGAATCAACAATACAAGGTATGAACTTATCATAAGAAAATACAACTGCTAAAAAATATTTTTCAGTAGTAGCATAATTTCTCTGGGCACCATCTAGATTTTTACTAGCATATTGAATAACATTTAATTTCTTATCAACCCTTTGTCCTAGAACAGCACCTACATCATAATCACTAGCATCACACATAGTTTCAAAGGGTAAATTCCAATCAGGTGGCTGAACAATAGGTGCAGAAATCAAAGCTTTCTTAAGTATTTCAAATGCTTCTACACAATCATCATCGAAGACAAAGGGAATATCTTTTTGTAAGAGATTAGTTAGAGGCCTAGAAATTTTAGAGAAGTCCTTAATGAACCTCCTATAAAACCTAGCATGACCAAGGAAACTTCTTATACCTTTAATGTCCTTGGGACACGGCATCTTTTCAATAGCATCAACTTTAGCTTTATCAACTTCAATACCTCTTTCAGAAATTTTATGCCCCAAGACAATACCTTCATTAACCATAAAGTGGCACTTTTGCCAATTCAAGAGAAGACTAGTATCTTCACATCTCTGCAAAACTCGATCAAGGTTTCTCAAGCAATCATCAAAATAAGATCCATAGATAGAGAAATCATCCATGAAAACCTCAACAATCTTTTCACAAAAGTCAGAGAATATAGCCATCATCCATCTTTGAAAGGTAGCAGGTGCATTACATAAACCAAAAGGCATACATCTATAAGCAAAGGTACCGAAAGGGCAAGTAAAAGTGGTCTTTTCTTGATCCTCTGCTGACACAGGTATTTGAGAGAAACCAGAGTAACCATCTAGAAAGCAAAAATGTGTATGTTTGGGTAATCTTTCTAGCATTTGATCCATAAAAGGCAAAGGGTAATGGTCCTTTTTAGTAGCTTTATTTAATTTGCAGAAATCAATTACCATCCTATAGCCTGTAACAAATCTTTGTGGGATCAATTCATCTTTACCATTAGGAACAACAGTAATACCTCCCTTCTTAGGGACACAATGGACAGGACTTATCCACTAACTATCAGCGACGGGATAAATTATACCTTCCTCCAGGAGCTTTAGTATTTCTTTTCTTACAAATTCTTTCATCTTAGGATTGAACCATCGTTGGAGATCAATAACTGGTTTGGCATCTTTCTCCAATTTTATTTTGTGTTGGCATAGAGTGGCACTAATGCCCTTAAGATCATCAAGAGTATATCCTATGGCAGCATGGAGCTTCTTCAGAGTTTTCAATAATTTCTCCTATTCCTGCTCTGAAAGGTTAGCACTAATAATAACAGGATATATCTTCTTTTCATCAAGATAAGCATATTTAAGAGTATCGGGTAACGGTTTAAGCTCAAACACGGGATCACCCTTGGGTGGAGGACGATCCCCTAGGATTTCAACAGGAAAGTTGTGTTTCAAAATAGGTCCCTGTCTAAAGAATACTTCATTTATCTCCCTTCTTTCAGTCATGAACATATCATTTTCATGGGATCATTAGGAGGCACGGCAATAGAAGCAAGACCGATAATTTCATCCTTAATAGGCAATTCTTTATCATGGGGTTGTCTATGAAATTTAGCAAAGTTAAACTCATGAGACATATCACCCAAACCAATAGTAACAATATCCTTTTCGCAATCCATCTTAGCATTAACAGTATTCAAGAAGGGTCTACCAAATATAATGGGACAAAAGTCATCTTGTGGGGAACCAAGAACAAGAAAATCAGTAGGATATTTAACTTTCCCACACAAAACCTCAACATTCTAACAATCCCAACAGTATCTCTATTGGCAAGCTTAATTGTAACATCATTTTCTTCTATCTCAGCAGGTGAAATATCGTGCATAATTTCTTTATATAAGGAATGAGGTATTGCACTAGCACTAGCACCCATATTACATAAGCCATGATAACAATGATCTCCTATTTTAACAGAAATAACAGGCATGCCTACAACAGGTCTATGTTTATTCTTAGTATCAGGTCTAGCAATTCTAGCAGCTTCATCACAGAAGTAAATAACATGCCCATCAATATTACCAGCCAAGAGATCTTTAACCATAGCAATACTAGGTTCAACTTTAATTTGCTCAGGTGGTGTAGGTGTTTTAGTATTAGTCTTACGAACCACAGTTGAAGCTTTAGCATGATCCTTTATCCTAATAGGAAAAGGGGGTTTCTCAATATAATTAGTAGGAACAATAGGATCATTACAAGTGATAGTATTTTCTTCAACTTTAATAGGTGAAACTACTTTTACTTTAGTGGGAGGATTATATTTAAACCACTTCTCCTTAGGGAGGTCAACATGAGTAGCAAATGATTCACCGAAAAAAGCTACTATCTCAGAGTCGAAGTCCATATTTAGTGCTAAATTCACGAAAAGTATCGGTATCCATATAAGATTTAACACAATCAAACTTAGGTGTCATACCTGACTCCTTAACTTCGTCAAGATCCCAATCTTTAGAGTTGCGTTTAATTCTTTCCAATAAATCCAATCTGAATTCAATAGTCTTCATCATAAAAGAGCCAGTACAAGAAGTATCGAGCATGGACCGATTGTTGAGAGAAAGCCAAGCATAAATTTTTTGAATAACATTTCTCTTGAGAGCTCATGATTGGGGCATGAATATAACATTGATTTAAGACTCCCCAAGGCTTGAGCGATGCTTTCTCCTTCGTGAGGCCAAAAATTATATATATAATTACGATCACGATGAACAAGAAGCATAAGATAAAACTTCTGATGAAATTCCAATTTCAATCAGTTGTAGTTCCATGTTCCCATATCATCACATAGCCTAAACCATGTCAATTCCTCTCCCTTCGAAGATAAAGGGAAGACCTTCTTCTTGATAACATCATTGGGCATACCTACAAGCTTAAATAATCCACATAGATTAGGTGTAAATCGGGATGCAATGTTCCATCTCCTGTAAAGGGATTAACTAGTAGTTTCTCTATCATACCCGAAGGAATTTCAAAGTAAACATTTTCAGTAGGTTCAGTAGGTTGAGGAGCAACTCTTTGCTCTACTGGTCGGGGTGAAGATACCCCGAACAAGCCCCTCAAAGGATTAGTTTCCATAGTAACAAGTGACAATAAATTTCAGCACACTATATAAAAAAATTTCTTACCAAGTTCCACTTACCAAAGGCGCTTCACTCCCCGAAAATGGCGCCAGAAAAGAGTCTTGATGACCCACAAGTGTAGGGGATCTATCATAGTCCTTTCAATAAGTAAGAGTGTCGAAACCAACAAGGAGCGGAAGGAAATGACAAGTGGTTTTCAATAAGGTTTGCTCTGCAAGCACTGAAGTTATCGGTAACAGATAGTTTTGTGATAAAGTAATTCGTAACTGGTAACAAGTAATAAAAGTAAATAAGGTGCAGCAAGGTGGACCAATCCTTTTTGTAGCAAAGGACAAGCCTGGACAAGTCCTTATATAGAGCAAAGTGCTCCCAATGACACATGGGAATTATTGTCAAGCTAGTTCTCATCACGCTCATATGATTCATGTTCTTTACTTTGATAATTTGATATGTGGGTGGCCCGGTGCTTGGGTATTGCCCTTTCATGGACAAGCATCCCACTTATGATTAACCCCTACTGCAAGCATCCGCAACTACAAAATAAGTATTAAGGTAGACCTAACCACAACATGAAACATATGGATCCAAATCAGCCCCTTACAAAGCAACACATAAACTTGGGTTTAAGCTTCTATCACTCTAGAAACCCATCATCTACTTATTACTTCCCAATGCCTTCCTCTAGGCCCAAACAATGGTGAATTGTCATGTAGTCGATGTTCACATAACACCACTAGAGGAGGGACAACATACATCTCATCAAAATATCGAACGAATACCAAATTCACGTGACTACTCATAGAAAGACTTCTCCCATGTCCTCAGGAACAAACATAACTACTCACAAATCATATTCATGTTCATAATCAGAGGGGTATTAATATGCATTAAGGATCTGAACATATGATCTTCCACCGAATAAACCAACTAGCATCAACTATAAGGAGTAATCAACTCTACTAGAAACCCTCAAGTACAAATCTGAGGTTTTGGGACAAAGATTGAATACAAGAGATGAACTAGGGTTTGAGAGGAGATGGTGCTAGTGAAGATGTTGATGGAGATTAACCCCCTCCCGATGAGAGGATCGATGGTGATGACGATGGTGATGATTTCCCCCTCCTGAAGGGATGTTTCCCCAGCAGAACAGCTTCGCCAGAGCCCTAGATTGGTTCCGCCTCGTGGCGGCGGAGTCTCGTCCCGTAAGCTTGCTTATGATTTTTTCCAGGGTAAAAGACTTCATATAGCAGAAGATGGCCACCAGAGGACTGCCAGTGGGCCCATGAGGCAGGGTGCGCGTCCAGGGGGGTAGGGCGCGCCCCCCACCCTCGTGGACAGGGTGTGGGCCCCCTCTGGTACTTTCTTCGCCCAGTATTTTTTTATTAATTCCAAAAATAACTTTCATGGAGTTTTAGGACTTTTGAAGTTGTCCAGAATAGGTCTCTAATATTTGCTCTTTTTCAGCCCAGAATACTAGCTGTCGGCATTCTCCCTCTTCATGTAAACCTTGTAAAATAAGAGAGAATAGGCATAAATATTGTGATATAACATGTAACAACAACCCATAATGCAATAAATATTGATATAAAAGCACGATACAAAATGGACGTATCAACTCCCCCAAGCTTAGACCTCGCTTGTCCTCAAGCGGAAGCCGATATCGAAAAATGTGTCCACATGTTTAGAAATAGAGGTGTCGATAAAGTAAAATACGGACATGAGGGCATCGTGATCATTCTTATAACAACAACCTATATATATATTGTCATATGATTTCTTATGCTCAAGTAACAATCTATTCACAATGTCAAGTATGAATCAGAAACTTCATTGAAAACTAACAACCTAAAATCTTGGTCATTGAAGCAATTCCAATTTATCATAACATCGGAAGGAGTTGTTGGGGAACGTAGCAGAAATTCAAAATTTTCCTACGTATCACCAAGATCTATCTATGGAGAAACCAGCAATGAGGGGAAGCAGAGTGCATCTACATACCCTTGTAGATCGCTAAGTCGAAGCGTTCAAGAGAACGGGGTTGAAGGAGTCGTACTCGTCGTGATCCAAATCACCGAAGATCCTATTGCCGAACGGACAGCACCTCCACGTTCAACACACGTACAACCCAGTGACGTCTCCCACGCCTTGATCCGGCAAGGAGAGAGGGAGAGGTTGAGGAAGACTCCATCCAGCAGCAGCACAACGGCGTGGTGGTGGTGGTGGAGCGTGGCAATCCTGCAGGGCTTCGCCAAGCACCGCTAGAGAGGAGAAGGGAGAGAGGTAGGGCTGCGCCAGGGAGAGGTCAAAACTCATATGTTGGCAGCCCCAAAACCCTCAAGTATATATAGGGGAGAGGGAGGGGGGTGCGCCCCCTCTAGGGTTTCCACCCCAAGGGGTGCGGAAGCCCCAATCCCATCTAAGGGTGGCGGCCAAGGGGGGAGAGGGGGAAACTTGCCCCCCAAGTTAGGTGGAAGCACCCCCTCCCCAAACCCTAGGCGCCTTGGGCCCTTGTGGGGTGGCGCAGCAGCCCACCTGGGGATGGTCCCCTCCCACACTTGGCCCATGCAGCCCTGCGGGGCCGGTGGCCCCACTTGGTGGACCCCCGGGACCCTCCCGGTGGTCCCGGTACGTTACCGATAAAACCCCAAACTTTTCCGGTGACCAAAACAGGACTTCCCATATATAAATCTTTACCTCCGGACCATTCCAGAACTCCTCTTGACGTCCGGGATCTCATCCGGGACTCCGAACAACATTCGGTAACCACATACAAACTTCCTTTATAACCCTAGAGTCATCGAACCTTAAGTGTGTAGACCCTACGGGTTCGGGAGACATGCAGACATGACCGAGACATTCTCTGGTCAATAACCAACAGCGGGATCTGGATACCCATGTTGGCTCCCACATGTTCCACGATGATCTCATCGGATGAACCACGATGTCAAGGACTCAATCGATCCCGTATACAATTCCCTTTGTCTAGCGGTATTGTACTTGCCCGAGATTCGATCGTCGGTATCCCGATACCTTGTTCAATCTCGTTACCGGCAAGTCTCTTTACTCGTTCAATAACACATCATCCCGTGATCAACCGCTTGGTCACATTGTGCACATTATGATGATGTCCTATCGAGTGGGCCCAGAGATACCTCTCCGTTTACACGGAGTGACAAATCCCAGTCTCGATTCGTGCCAACCCAACAGACACTTTCGGAGATACCTGTAGTGCACCTTTATAGCCACCCAGTTACGTTGTGACGTTTGGTACACCCAAAGCATTCCTACGGTATCCGGGAGTTTCACAATCTAATGGTCTAAGGAAATGATACTTGACATTAGAAAAGCTTTTAGCATACGAACTACGATCTTTGTGTTAGGCTTAGGATTGGGTCTTGTCCATCACATCATTCTCCTAATGATGTGATCCCGTTATCAACGACATCCAATGTCCATGGTCAGGAAACCGTAACCATCTATTGATCAACGAGCTAGTCAATTAGAGGCTTACTAGGGACATGGTGTTGTCTATGTATCCACACATGTATCTGAGTTTCCTTTCAATACAATTATAGCATGGATAATAAACGATTATCATGAACAAGGAAATATAATAATAAATAATTTATTATTGCCTCTAGGGCATATTTCCAACAGTCTCCCACTTGCACTAGAGTCAATAATCGAGTTCACATCGCCATGTGATCAACACTGATAGGTCACATCGCCATGTGACCAACATCCAAAGAGTTTACTAGTGTCTCAGACTAGTTCACATCACCATGTGATTAAGTCTCAATGAGTTCTTGGGTTTGATCATGTTTTGCTTGTAAGAGAAGTTTTAGTCAACGGGTCTGCAACATTCAGATCCGTATGTACTTCGCAAATCTCTAAGTCATATTGTAAATGCTGCTTCTACGCTCCACTTGAAGCTATTCCAAATGGTTGCTCCACTATACGTATCCGGTTTGCTACTCAAAGTCATTCGAATAGGTGTTAAAGCTTGCATCAACGTAACCCTTTACGTCGAACTCTTTATCACCTCCATAATCGAGAAACATATCCTTATTCCTCTAAGGATAATTTTGACCGCTATCTGGCGATCCACTCCTTGATCACCTTTGTACCCTCTTGCCAGATATTTAGCAAGGCACACATCAGGTGCGGTACACAGCATAGCATACTATAGAGCCTACGTCTAAAGCATAGGGGACGACCTTCGTCCTTTCTCTTTATTCTGCCGTGGTCGAGCTTTAAGTCTTAACTTCGTACCTCACATCTCAGGCAAGAACTCCTTCTTTGACTGGTCCATCTTGAACACCTTTAAGATCACGTCAAGGTATGTGCTCATTTGAAAGTACCATTAAGCGGTTTTTGATCTACCCTCATAGATCTTGATGCTCAATGTTCAAGTAGCTTAAACCAGGTTTTCACTTGAAAAACACTTTTCAAATAACCCTATATGCTTTACAAAAAATTCTACATCATTTCTGATCATCAATATGTCAACAACATATACTCATCAGAAATTCTATAGTGCTCCCACTCACTTCTTTGGAAATACAAGTTTCTCATAAACTTTGTATAAACCCAAAATCTTTGATCATCTTATCAAAGTGCATATTCCAACTCCGAGATGCTTACTCCAGTCCATGGAAGGATCGCTGGAGCTAGCATACCTTTTAGCATCCTTAGGATCGACAAAACCTTTCTGATTGTATCACATACAACCTTTCCTTACGAAAACTGGTAAGGAAACTCGTTTTGACATCCATCTGCCAGATTTCATAAATGTAGCTAATGCTAACATGATTCCGACGGACTTAAGCATCGCTACGGATGAGAAAATCTCATCGTAGTCAACTCCTTGAACTTGTGAAAAACTCTTCGCCACAAGTCAAGCTTCATATACGGTGACATTACCATCCACGTCCGTCTTCTTCTTAAAGATCCATTTATCTCAATGGCTTGCCGATCATCGGGCAAGTCCACCAAAGTCCATGCTTTGTTCTGATACATGGATCCTATCTCAGATTTCATGGCTTCTAACCATTTGTCAGAATTTGGGCCCACCATCGCTTCTCCATAGCTCATAGATTCATTGTTGTCTAGCAACATGACCTTCAAGACAGGATTACTGTACCACCTTGAAGTAGTAATCATCCTTGTCACCCTACGAGGTACGGTAGTGACCTGATCCGAAGATTCATGATCACTATCATAAGCTTCCACTTCAATTGGTGTAGGTGCCACAGGAACAACTTCCTGTGCCCTGCTACACACTGGTTGAAGTGATGGTTCAATAACCTCATCAAGTCTCCACCATCCTCCCACTAAACTTTTTGAGACAAACTTTTCCTCGAGAAAGGACCCGATTTAAGAAACAATCCCTATTGCTTTTGGATCTGAATTAGGAGGTATACCCAACCATTTTGGGTATCCTATGAAGATGCATTTATCCGTTTTGGGTTCGAGCTTATCACGATGAAACTTTTTCACATAAGCATTGCAGCCCCAAACTTTCAAGAAACGACAGCTTAGGTTTCTCTAAACCATAGTTCTCACGGTGTCATCTCAACGGAATTACGTGGTGCCCTATTAAAGTGAGTGCGGTTGTCTCTAATGCCTAACCCATGAATGATAGTGGTACTTCGAAAAGAGACATCATGGTACGCACCATATCCAATAGGGTGCAACTATGATGTTCGGACACACCATCACACTATGGTGTTCCAGGCGGTATTAATTGTGAAACAATTTCAATAATCTCTTAATTACGTGCCATAGCTAGTAACTCAGATACTCATCTCTATGATCATATCATAGACATTTTATCCTCTTGTCACAATGATCTTCAACTTCACTCTGAAATTACTTGAACTATTCAATAATTCAGACTTGTGTTTCATTAAGTAAATATACTCAACATCTACTCGAATCATCTCTGAAGTAAGAACATAACGACATTCACTGCATGCCTCAGCACTCATTGGACTGCACACATCAAAATGTGTTACTTCCAACAAGTTGCTATCTTGTTCCATCCCACTGAAACGAGGATTTCCAGTCATCTTGCCCATGTGGTATGATTTGCATATCTCAAGTGATTCAAAATCAAGTGAGTCTAAATGATCCATTTGCATGGAGTTTCTTCATGCGTATACACCAATAGACATGGTTCGCATGTCTCAAACTTTTCAAAAAACGAGTGAGTCCAAAGATCCATCAACATGGAGCTTCTTCATGCGTTTTACCCCAATATGACTTACGTGGCAGTGCCACAAGTAAGTGGTACTATCATTACTATCTTATATCTTTTGGCGTGAAAATGTGTATCACTATGATCGAGATTCAATAAACCATTCCTTTAGGTGCAAGACCATTGAAGGTATTTATTCAAATAAATAGAGTAACCATTATTCTCCTTAAATGAATAACCGTATTGCAATAGACACCATCCAATCATGTCTATGCTCAACGCAAACACCAAATGACAATTATTCAGGTTTAATACTAATCTTGATGGTAGAGGGAGCGTGCGATGTTTGATCACATCAAACTTGGAAACTGTCACATCCCTAGTTCTGGCCTGACCTATGCTTGCTTCCATCTGTGCATCATGTTTAAATTTTTTAAACTTGAACTGAGGAATTTTGGAAGCCTCAAAAACTTAAATAAAAGAAGGGCAAAAACCCTAAAAATCTCATTCATTGCTCCAAAATGCTCTTCTTAAATGTTTGATAATTTTTGGTAAGGGTTCTGGTCCCAACCAAAATATTGAACATTTTTAAGGATTTATTTTTGGGACATTGAATTTAAATCATTAGCTATTTGAATTTGAATTATATTCATATAACTAGAATATAATTTCAAATACCCCTGAAATATTTTATGAGCTTTTGGAAAAGTCCATCTAGCAAAATAAAAATATTCAGAGGATCTTTTGGCATTGTTTGAATTATTTTAAATTCAAAACAGTGGCAAAAGATTAAATAAAAATAAAACAGAACAAAATTAAAACAGAGCAACTCACCTGTAACTTACTTGGCGCTCACCGAAGCCCACCTGGACAGCCCAACACTGTGCAGCCCAACCACCAGGGGGCATGCCTGTCTTCTTCCCGTGCCAGCGCACGAAGCAGCTCGGTGGCGAGCACCGCCACCGCGCTTGGCCACCTCCTGCCTGGTTGCCTCCCTCCTCGATGCGCCTGGAGATGCCACGACACCCCTGGCCTCTCTCTCACCCTCCCTGGAACCCCTCGCGCTCCCCTCGCTCCTCCCCCTCCTCTGCTCTCTCTCCCTCACGCGCCCGAGCGGAACCCGTCGCCGCCGCTTGTTGCTGCCGCGGCCACCGCCTCCCCCTCGCCCCTCTGACGTGCCCGAGAGCTCCACCTCCGCCTTCTACGCCTCCTCGACGAGTCAAGCAACCGGGGACGCGCCGTATCGCCGCCATCGACATCATCTTCAACCTCGGGCACCGCCGATCTCCGTCGCCGATATGTCGTCCACAACCCGTCCCCGAGCCCAATGAGACCGCCGACGAACTCGCTGTGAGCTCCACTCCGTTTCCCCTCCTTCGTTTTGCTCGTTCCCGTGCCGTAGCACCCACGCCCATATTCCCGAGCACCGCCGTCCGCCATGGCCGCGTAGCTCTCCTAACCCGAGCCCCTCTGCTCGAACCCGTGGCACCAGCGCGCTTTTGGTGGCCCGCGGATGCCGTCTGGACCATCAGCTTCTCCCCTAGCGCGCCGCAGCCCCAACCCCGCACATGGCCGAACTCCGGCCGCCGCCAGGAGCTCGTTTCCGGCGAACCCCGGCCTCCCTGTGCCCAGCTGCGTGCGCCACTAGATGCGCGGGAGCACGGGCTCCCTCTTGGTGCCCTCAGCGCGACCAGCCGCGGGCTGTAGCGCCATCCCGAGCAACTCCGGCGAGGTCCCGCCGCCGCCATGGTCGCCGGCGTCACTAGCCGACGTGGCTGCGTGATTAGCACTAATCACGGCCAGCTAACCTCCCCAGAGCCACTGACGTATGGGCCCCACGCCCTTATTTAATCCTTATCATTTTTTGTTAAGTTTAACCTAACCACCGTGGGCCCACACGTCAGCTTTGACCAAGCTGACGTGGCTGTTGACCTGGTCCCACCTGTCAGTGTCACTAACTAGCACTAGTCACTGACCAGTGGACCCCACTGGTCAGGTTTGACCCGGACCAGCCCCTGTTGACCCGCTGACGTCATGATGATGTCAGGCTGACGCAATAATGAATTACTGGAATTATTTTAATTCTAAATATTCAGGAAATTCAAGAAAATTGTATAAACTTCAATAAATCATAGTAAATCAACCGTAAGTCAGAATTAAATAAATTATATATGAAAAATTATCAGAAAAATTCAAGGAATCCATCTGTACCATTTTCATGCATGTTAGAACAACTTATAGCTTCTGTTTAGCACAAATCATATAGGTGGCATTTGAATTTCACATATGGAGTTTGGATTTGAACTTAGGGTTCAAACCAACTTCATTTAACTTTGTTGCTAGCTGCATTAGCCCAAACCACAGCATATTGCCATGTCACACTCATGCATCATATTGTTGCATTGCATTGATTGTGTTCTTTCTCTGTTGCCGGTGATTGTCCCCTCTCGATAGACGTGTACCGACTATGTGACCGATGACACCGATGAAGAGCTATATTATCTTCAGAAGTGCCAGGCAAGCAAAACCCCCTTGTTCATTCTGATACAATCCCACTCTCTTGCTCCTGCTCTCTTTTACTGCATTAGGACAACAACGATTCATCTGTTACTTGTTGCGGTAGCTGAACCCCTTTATCCTTTGCATGACCTGTCATTGCCACAGTAAATAGATGAAACCCACTAGCATGAGTAGGAGTTGTTTGAGCCCTGTTGTGCCTACTCATTCATGTTTGTTTGTCATGCCTGCTACTGCTTAGAGTTGAGTCAGGTCTGATTCATCGGGGATGAATCAGAGGCGTGTGAACATGTCCTACTGTGTGTGAGCTAAGTGTGTGAACACGATTTGGTAAAGGTAGCGGTGAGAGGCCATGTAGGAGTACATGGTGGGTTGTCTCATTGCAGCCGTCCTCAGGAACTGAGTTCTGTGTTTGTGATCCATGACCAGTTACTACCACACATTGGGTTCCGGTAACTCGACCCCTCTCGACTTATTAATCAACATGATCTCTGTCCAGGAGTTGCAACTAGTTTCTGGTGTTTGTAGGTAGTGTTAGTAGTCTACCAAGTGGCACCCGGTACAGGTGGGCTTGGGACAGACTAGGCACAGTGGCACGGTGTACCAAGTGGCACCCGGATGGTGGGCTTGGGAACCCTGCTCACATCGTTTGGGGCCGTGAGCGACACCCCGGCCGGATCTCCTTGCGGATGGAACCCGAATAGGCGATAAACCTGGACTAGAGACTTGTTCGGTTAGTCAGGTCGTGGCCGACTCCCTCGCCCGGCTTCCGCTTGAAGGTTGCCGAGGTACATGACGTGTACAGGGCGGTAAGTGGCGAGAGCGTGTGTGAAGAAGTACACCCCTGCAGGGTTAACATCATCTATTCGAATAGCCGGATTCCTCGGATATGGAAACTTGGACCCCTTGTACAGTTCATAGACAAGTGAAAGTGGATACTCTAAAATACGCAAGATAAGCGTGAGTGCTATGGATGGCGTTCTCGTAGGGAGACGAGAGCGGATCCATAGTGGTGTATTGATATGGTGAATATGTGGACTCGTGTGCGCCACCTCAAAAGAGTTACTTGCAGTCGTAGTTCAGGATAGCCACCGAGTCAAAGCTGGCTTGCTGCAGTTAAACCCCACCACCCCCTTGTTGATAATGATGCATATGTAGATAGATCTGATGTAAGTCTTGCTGGGTACATTTGTACTCACGTTTGCCTATTTTATGTTTTTGCAGAGAGACTTCAGTCTCACTAGTAGTTCCGCTTGGACTTCGACGTTTAGCTTGTTACCTCAGCTACGATCTTGTGCCCTCGGCAGGATCTGGTAGATAGTCAGGCTTCTAGCCTTTTTCATTTATAGATGTCTGTACTCAGACATGATAGCTTCCGCTTGTGCTTTGACTTGTATGCTCTGAGTGTTGGGTCATGAGACCCATGTTTGTAATATCTCGCTCCTCGGAGCCTAATAAATACTTGAGTCGTAGAGTCATGTTGTGATGCCATGTCGTATTTGCACATATCGAGCATATTGTGTGTATGTTATTGAAATGCTTGATATGTGTGGGATCTGACTATCTAGTTGTTTATCCTTAGTAGCCTCTCTTACTGGGAAATGTCTCCTAGTGTTTCCACTGAGCCATGGTAGCTTGCTACTACTCCGGAACACTTAGGCTGGCCGGCATGTGTCCTTCTTCGTTCCTGTGTCTGTCCCTTCGGGGAAATGTCAAGCGATGAATACCGGAGTCCTGTTAGCCCGCTATAGCCCGGTTCACCGGAGTCCTGCTAGCCCAGTGCTACAGCCTGGATTCACTCGCTGATGACCGACACGTTCGATGTTGGGTCATGGATGCCTGTCCCTGTAAGTTTGTGCCACTTTGGGTTTACGACTAGCCATGTCAGCCCGGGCTCCTTATCATATGGATGCTAGCGACACTATCGTATACGTGTGCCAAAAGACGCAAACGGTCCCGGGCAAAGGTAAGGCGACACCCATGGGAATACCGTGCGTGAGGCCGCAAAGTGATATGAGGTGTTACATGCTAGATCGATGTGGCATTGAGTCGGGGTCCTGACAGCGTTGGTATCAGAGCTTGACTGCCTGTAGGGTTACCAAGCCAAACTGGTCGAAGTTGAGTCTAGAAATTCTTTAGTTAATATAAGGGAATTGATTGTGGGATGGAACGTAAGGCTCTTTTTACTCCTTATACCTCATGGCCTTCTGATCTGAGTCATCATCTTCTCTTCTACGGGGTTAAGGAACTAGGCTTTCTCTTCTTCCTATCAGGATCACGTGTTACTAAACCGTAGACTTATAAGATTGTTGGACTTAAGCCTCATTTCAGTTCCTATTACTTCTGTATGTTAACTGTTGATCTCAAAAACCTTGATATGGTGCTTCTGAGTGGCTATGCCACCATTTTTGTGAATGTCTCAAATCTTTTCTGAGCATTTACAGCCGTTATGCTGTCCGAGTCATCCCAGGTTTCCAAAGAGTCTGATGCATTTGCAAATCCCTTCCTCCTGTTTCCGATGTGCCTTTGGTCAGATTAATCACACAAATCAGTGAGTTGAGGTACTTTATTGCCTTGACATATATGTTAGAGCTAGTATTATGACCCTAGGTGTCTTAGGGGATCATCTAGTAATTTAGCCATGATTTGTGTCCCAGTGTGATGATTCTGGCCGTCATTATCGAAAGCATCCCGTGATGCCATTTAGTTAGTAGGTATTCTATTCCTGGGTTCTTAAACCCGAGATTCACCCTACTTACATCATGTTGATAGTGTTGCTAGTTCCTTTAGGATATTAGTAACCTTTGCGATATTCCTCGAGGTCCGTGGTATTTCCTTCTTCCAAATACTATGAACCGTTGATGGCAGAAGTTCTTTGAACCAAAAGATAACAACCAGAGCTCTTGATGAGTTCTCGATTCTATATTGTGACTCTGCCAGTTCTACCTTTCTGCATGGGTTGTCCGGAAGAAATATGTTGAACTCGTTCGACATGCTAATCAATGCATTCACAACTCAGAAAATCATATGTTCTTTTGAGTTGTCCCTCCGTAGTTGTATCCTGACCCCCGTCTATCAATTGATAGTCAAGAGTATGCGTGCGTTCGTTTATCGATGCCTATTACTCTTGTGGTCCGTCAAGCCATTCTATCGCGGAATAACTAGGAGAAACAAACTCCAGTACCTCTTCCATATCCAGGATTGGGTCAAAGCAGTTGTATTCCGCAGATCAAAATGCCAATCCAGCTTCTGGTCTGTTTTACCTTGAAGTATTACCATTTTTATATCAGGAATATCATGGGAATTGCACACCATCCTATGAACTCTTGATGCAGTGATACTTCTCGCCATCATTACTCATTCCTCGGTTCCGTGTTGTTATAACCGGAATGTCGACAAGTGAATCGTGATGTGTGAAACCAATACTCCTAGCAACCTTGTTGCTTGATAGTTAAATGGACAACAACCTCATACTTAGCGTGCTGATTATTGAGTCGTCATTCTAAGATTGACCGTGCTATCCAGTCCTTATTTCCTGGTGCACTCTTTGATTAATGAGTTAGGATTTTGTCAAGTCCTCGCTCATTTGATCATATCGTATTGCCCTCAAAAGCAAGATTGTTCTCGAGTTTAGTAACATACCGGTGGTTCGTGACTTTCCAAATATCTTCTTGGAAGTGTTACCGGGTGGTTTCCTGACTGTTATGTTGAGCTTGTGATCAAGTTGTGTTCTTGTGAACCACCCTTTCTCCAAGAATCTGTGTTGGATATCCCTGAGCTAGTTGGTTAAGCTAGACAACAACTTGGAGAGTTGGAAGATAAAAGCTTGCCTGACTTAGTTCGTTCCAAAGGGATATTCTTGTGTAGTGTGTGTTGAAGAAAGATTATATCTTCATCGATTGGTCCCTGTGATCAATTGCTGGACCTATTGTCTTATCAATCCTTTGATTTGAGTGTGGGCTATCGTCAAATCAAATCAGTACCAACGATGTTCGTAATGTTGTTTTACTCGTGGTTTTCCTCGAG
The DNA here is from genome assembly GCF_018294505.1 of Triticum aestivum. Classification (NCBI taxonomy): domain Eukaryota; kingdom Viridiplantae; phylum Streptophyta; class Magnoliopsida; order Poales; family Poaceae; genus Triticum; species Triticum aestivum. Next base: position 112,654,721 of record NC_057810.1, read on the forward strand.
CATACACCATTATATTCTTGGGGTCTGACCAATACTATCACCTTGATCACATAGTTATGGAATTCCATCTCCATGGGAATCTGGATGAATTGTTGTTGAGCCCATCGACAACATCCTTGTCTTCTCCATAATTTTGCTGAACATTAAGCTAGTGTTGGAAACTTTTGAAAGCATTTGTTCATGCTAGCTCATGAAGCATATGTTCGGATGAAAGGAGTGACTTCCTCTTATACACGTGCATTTAGTGAAAGTTGCCGCCATGAATTTGAGAAAGTTTGTTTTTGCTCCTCTGGAATCATCCCAAGTCAGTCATGCATGTGCAAAGTATACTATGGTTTGGTAGATTAATTACCTCCACTCCATATGTATTCCTAGCACACCAAGCCACTGATTGAGTTGTTCAAAGATAAAGGAGTCTGTCCAAGGTGAACTCCTTGGACTTCCACGCGTGGAGACTTCGATGTCATTAATGATGGTTCCCCACCTGAACTCGGTAGTGTTTTATTGTAAGACTACCATGTGATAATGTTTGTCTAGGACAACGTGTTCACATGTGTGTAGCAGAACCAGCTCGTGTTTTGGAGCTTGCTATCATAGTTCATTTCCCGAGAATCTCGCAACGTCATCTCGTCGATTTGTGTTGCAAACTTTCATTTTTCTTCCTAGACTCGATGAGTCTGGAATATCCTAACACCAACTAGATCTGAATCTCAGGCAGATATGATTGTTGGAACATTTCCCAAGAACTATAATAATGGTCTCTCTGAAACCGGTTAAGTGGATGTCATGGCCAACACACCCAGCCGGAAGACCTATTATTGTAGTATCTTGATTGAAGAAGTTGGCCACCTCCCCATAAGGATTTCGTAGGGTTTTACTCCAATAAGTTACTCCTTATGGATTCTTGAGCTCCCGAAGTCCGACCTTTTACTTGATGTTCTAGTTATCAAACCATATCTATGAATGGGATACACCAGCACGTCAAGGAGAACATTAGGAGCGGAGTGCTAAATGTCTCTCGGTCGATCGTCCAGATTTTGTCTCCTTGGCCTCGCTAGGGTGAAATCTGAGTTGATGTTATCTTCCTATGCATCTGCATCGTCCATCGTTGTTCATCATGGTGGTATGTTGTGTTGCCAGGATCCTTGACACGGATGTTGGTAAAGCCTTGATGATTATGGAAATGCTCAAGTTCTTGAGAGCACGCACAAGCGTTAGGTGTTACCATTGGCACTAACTGGGTTTCCTCTCAGTTTCCTCGGCAATGCTATGACCTTTACAAACAGTGAATTCACTCTCTATTGTTGGGTTCTTCCCTAGTTACCAGAATCATTCCCAGCATTTGCATTTTGTTCCCAGCTTGCACCGCCAATGTGCCATTCTACCATGGGTCTCTTCCATTTCCGGTGATAAGCAAATTCATCCATTACATTGTCTTCAACAAGGTAATCCACATCATCCAAGTCCGAGTATGCCATTCTACCGAACCCCTCCAAACGATCGCTCGAGATTTTCCTTAGGCTGGTTTAAAGAGTTTCAATGATCTTTGAATCAAAGGTAATTCTTTTTGCCACTTAAGGGGATATATCTTCGAGTCACCTTCCCTAAGGTGCATCATTATGGTGTCATGTCAACTTAACTCCTCGCTACGTTGACAATCGTTTACCACCTTCTTAAGTGTGGAATTATTGTCCACCTAGTGAACCTTCGTCATCTGCTTCACTCCATTCCCATGGATGTATGTTTAGTGTCTCAGCTCGAGAGATGGTTCCATGTCTCATTCCGTGAGTTGATTCGACCTTCGAGAAAATCGATTCTGTTAGGGTTTTTCCTTTCCTCTCGTTGTCATGTTAGTTGGAGTTCTCAGAGCAAGACTTCGAGACAATGATGGTGATCGAATCAACGTTCATTCGAAGTGCAACCTGGATCGTGAAGATTATACTAGTTTGCGTTTCCCCTTCATCTTACCCTACGCTTGAATCTCGAGACGAGATTCTTGTTTAGTGGGGGTGAGTTGTCACATCCCTAGTTCTGGCCTGACCTATGCTTGCTTCCATCTGTGCATCATGTTTAATTTTTTGAAACTTGAACTGAGGAATTTTGGAAGCCTCAAAAACTTAAATAAAAGAAGGGCAAAAACCCTAAAAATCTCATTCATTGCTCCAAAATGCTCTTCTTAAATGTTTGATAATTTTTGGTAAGGGTTCTGGTCCCAACCAAAATATTGAACATTTTTAAGGATTTATTTTTGGGACTTTGAATTTAAATCATTAGCTATTTGAATTTGAATTATATTCATATAACTAGAATATAATTTCAAATACCCCTGAAATATTTTATGAGCTTTTGGAAAAGTCCATCTAGCAAAATAAAAATATTCAGAGGAGCTTTTGGCATTGTTTGAATTATTTTAAATTCAAAACAGTGGCAAAAGATTAAATAAAAATAAAACAGAACAGAATTAAAACAGAGCAACTCACCTGTAACTTACCTGGCGCTCACCGAAGCCCACCTGGACAGCCCAACACTGTGCAGCCCAACCACCAGGGGGCATGCATGTCTTCTTCCCGTGCCAGCGCACGAAGCAGCTCGGCGGCGAGCACCGCCACCGCGCTTGGCCACCTCCTGCCTGGTTGCCTCCCTCCTCGATGTGCCTGGAGACGCCACGACACCCCTGGCTTCTCTCTCACCCTCCCTGGAACCCCTCGCGCTCCCCCTTGCTCCTCCCCCTCCTCTGCTCTCTCTCCCTCACGCGCCCGAGCGGAACCCGTCGCCGCCGCTTGCTGCTGCCGCGGCCACCGCCTCCCCCTCGCCCCTCTGACGTGCCCGAGAGCTCCACCTCCGCCTTCTACGCCTCCTCGACGAGTCAAGCAACCGGGGACGCGCCGTATCGCCGCCATCGACATCATCTTCAACCTCGGGCACCGCCGATCTCCATCGCCGATATGTCGTCCACAACCCGTCCCCGAGCCCAACGAGACCGCCGACGAACTCGCTGTGAGCTCCACTCCGTTTCCCCTCCTTTGTTTTGCTCGTTCCCGTGCCGTAGCACCCCCGCCCATATTCCCGAGCACCGCCGTCCGCCATGGCCGCGTAGCTCTCCTGACCTGAGCCCCTCTGCTCGAACCCGTGGCACCAGCGCGCTTCTGGTGGCCCGCGGATGCCGTCTGGACCATCAGCTTCTCCCCTAGCGCGCCGCAGCCCCAACCCCGCACATGGCCGAACTCCGGCCGCCGCCAGGAGCTCGTTTCCGGCGAACCCCGGCCTCCCTGTGCCCAGCTGTGTGCGCCACTAGATGCGCGGGAGCACGGGCTCCCTCTTGGTGCCCTCAGCGCGACCAGCCGCGGGCTGTAGCGCCATCCCAAGCAACTCCTGCGAGGTCCCGCCGCCGCCATGGTCGCCGGCGTCACTAGCCGACGTGGTCGCGTGATTAGCACTAATCACGGCCAGCTAACCTCCCAGAGCCGCTGACGTATGGGCCCCACGCCCTTATTTAATCCTTATCATTTTCTGTTAAGTTTAACCTAACCACCATGGGCCCACACGTCAGCTTTGACCAAGCTGACGTGGCTGTTGACCTGGTCCCACCTGTCAGTGTCACTAACCAGCACTAGTCACTGACTAGTGGACCCCACTGGTCAGGTTTGACCCGGACCAGCCCCTGTTGACCCGCTGACGTCATGATGATGTCAGGCTGACGCAATAATGAATTACTGGAATTATTTTCATTCTAAATATTCAGGAAATTCTAGAAAATTGTATAAACTTCAATAAATCATAGTAAATCAACCGTAAGTCAGAATTAAATAAATTATATATGAAAAATTATCAGAAAAATTCAAGGAATCCATCTGTACCATTTTCATGCATGTTAGAACAACTTATAGCTGCTGTTTAGCACAAATCATATAAGTGGCATTTGAATTTCACATATGGAGTTTGGATTTGAACTTAGGGTTCAAACCAACTTCATTTAACTTTGTTGCTAGCTGCATTAGCCCAAACCACAGCATATTGCCATGTCACACTCATGCATCATATTGTTGCATTGCATTGATTGTGTTCTTTCTCTGTTGCCGGTGATTGTCCCCTCTCGATAGACGTGTACCGACTATGTGACCGATGACACCGATGAAGAGCTATATTATCTTCAGAAGTGCCAGGCAAGCAAAACCCCCTTGTTCATTCCGATACAATCCCACTCTCTTGCTCCTGCTCTCTTTTACTGCATTAGGACAACAACGATTCATCTGTTACTTGTTGCGGTAGCTGAACCCCTTTATCCTTTGCATGACCTGTCATTGCCACAGTAAATAGATGAAACCCACTAGCATGAGTAGGAGTTGTTTGAGCCCTGTTGTGCCTACTCATTCATGTTTGTTTGTCATGCCTGCTACTGCTTAGAGTTGAGTCAGGTCTGATTCATCGGGGATGAATCAGAGGCGTGTGAACATGTCCTACTGTGTGTGAGCTAAGTGTGTGAACACGATTTGGTAAAGGTAGCGGTGAGAGGCCATGTAGGAGTACATGGTGGGTTGTCTCATTGCAGCCGTCCTCAGGAACTGAGTTCTGTGTTTGTGATCCATGACCAGTTACTACCACACATTGGGTTCCGGTAACTCGACCCCTCTCGACTTATTAATCAACATGATCTCTGTCCAGGAGTTGCAACTAGTTTCTGGTGTTTGTAGGTAGTGTTAGTAGTCTACCAAGTGGCACCCGGTACAGGTGGGCTTGGGACAGACTAGGCACAGTGGCACGGTGTACCAAGTGGCACCCGGATGGTGGGCTTGGGAACCCTGCTCACATCGTTTGGGGCCGTGAGCGACACCCCGGCCGGATCTCCTTGCGGATGGAACCCGAATAGGCGATAAACCTGGACTAGAGACTTGTTCGGTTAGTCAGGTCGTGGCCGACTCCCTCGCCCGGCTTCCGCTTGAAGGTTGCCGAGGTACATGACGTGTACAGGGCGGTAAGTGGCGAGAGCGTGTGTGAAGAAGTACACCCCTGCAGGGTTAACATCATCTATTCGAATAGCCGGATTCCTCGGATATGGAAACTTGGACCCCTTGTACAGTTCATAGACAAGTGAAAGTGGATACTCTAAAATACGCAAGATAAGCGTGAGTGCTATGGATGGCGTTCTCGTAGGGAGACGAGAGCGGATCCATAGTGGTGTATTGATATGGTGAATATGTGGACTCGTGTGCGCCACCTCAAAAGAGTTACTTGCAGTCGTAGTTCAGGATAGCCACCGAGTCAAAGCTGGCTTGCTGCAGTTAAACCCCACCACCCCCTTGTTGATAATGATGCATATGTAGATAGATCTGATGTAAGTCTTGCTGGGTACATTTGTACTCACGTTTGCCTATTTTATGTTTTTGCAGAGAGACTTCAGTCTCACTAGTAGTTCCGCTTGGACTTCGACGTTTAGCTTGTTACCTCAGCTACGATCTTGTGCCCTCGGCAGGATCTGGTAGATAGTCAGGCTTCTTAGCCTTTTTCATTTATAGATGTCTGTACTCAGACATGATAGCTTCCGCTTGTGCTTTGACTTGTATGCTCTGAGTGTTGGGTCATGAGACCCATGTTTGTAATATCTCGCTCCTCGGAGCCTAATAAATACTTGAGTCGTAGAGTCATGTTGTGATGCCATGTCGTATTTGCACATATCGAGCATATTGTGCGTATGTTATTGAAATGCTTGATATGTGTGGGATCTGACTATCTAGTTGTTTATCCTTAGTAGCCTCTCTTACCGGGAAATGTCTCCTAGTGTTTCCACTGAGCCATGGTAGCTAGCTACTGCTCCGGAACACTTAGGCTGGCCGGCATGTGTCCTTCTTCGTTCCTGTGTCTGTCCCTTTGGGGAAATGTCACGCGATGAATACCGGAGTCCTGTTAGCCCGCTACAGCCCGGTTCACCGGAGTCCTGCTAGCCCAGTGCTACAGCCTGGATTCACTCGCTGATGACCGACATGTTCGATGTTGGGTCATGGATGCCTGTCCCTGTAAGTTTGTGCCACGTTGGGTTTACGACTAGCCATGTCAGCCCGGGCTCCTTATCATATGGATGCTAGCGACACTATCGTATACGTGTGCCAAAAGACGCAAACGGTCCCAGGCAAAGGTAAGGCGACACCCATGGGAATACCGTGCGTGAGGCCGCAAAGTGATATGAGGTGTTACATGCTAGATCGATGTGGCATTGAGTCGGGGTCCTGATAGAAACACTTCCAACACATATCATCGGCTCACCTTTAGCTAGTCTCCGTTTATTCCGTAGCTCTTTTATTTCAAGTTACTAACACTTAGCAACCGAACCGGTATCTAATACCCTGGTGCTACTAGGAGTACTAGTAAAGTACACATTAACATAATGTATATCCAATATACTTCTATCGACCTTGCCAGCCTTCTTATCTACCAAGTATCTAGGGTAATTCTGCTCCAATGGCTGTTCCCCTTATTACAGAAGCACTTAGTTTCGGGTTTGGGTTCAACCTTGGGTTTCTTCACTGGAGCAGCAACTGATTTGCCGTTTCATGAAGTGTCCCTTCTTTCCCTTGCCCTTCTTGAAACTAGTGGTTTCACCAACCATCAACAATTGATGCTCCTTCTAGATTTCTACTTTCGTGGTGTGTCAAACATCATGAATACCTCAAGGATCATCATATCTATCCATGACATGTTATAGTTCATCACGAAGCTCTAGCAGCTTGGTGGCAATGACTTTGGAGAAACATCACTATCTCATTTGGAAGATCAACTCCCACTCGATTCAAGTGATTGTTGCACTCAGACAATCTAAGCACAAGCTGAATGATTGAGCTTTTCTCCCTTAGTTTGCAGGCTAAGAAAATCGTTGGAGGTCTTATACCTCTTGACGTGGGCACGAGCCTGAAATCCCAATTTCAGCCCTCGAAACATCTCATATGTTCCGTGACGTTTCGAAAAACGTCTTTGGTGCCTCAACTCTAAACCATTTAACTGAACTATCATGTAGTTATCAAAACGTGTATGTACGATGTTCTCAACATCCACAGACGACGATTGGGGTACCGCACACTAAGCGGTGCATTAAGGAGATAAGCTTTCTACTGTCCGCATAATCGCTACTGTCAACTTTCAACTATATTTTCTCTAGGAACATATCTAAACAGTGGAACTAAAGCATGAGCTATGACATAATTTGCAAAGGGTCTTTTGACTATGTTCAGGATAATTAAGTTCATCTTATGAACACCCACTCAGATAGACATCCCTCTAGTCATCTAAGTGATTACATGATCTGAGTCAACTAGGCCGTGTCTGATCATCACGTGAGACGGACTAGTCATCATCGGTGAACATCTTCATGTTGATCGTATCCTCCATACGACTCATGCTCGACCTTTCGGTCTCTTGTGTTCCGAGGCCATGTCTGTACATGCTAGGCTCGTCAAGTTAACCTAAGTGTTTCGCGTGTGTAAATCTGGATTACACCCGTTGTATGTGAACGTCAGAATCTATCACACCTGATCATCACGTGGTGCTTCGAAACGACGAACTTTCGCAATGGTGCACAGTTAGGGGGAACACTTTCTTGAAATTTTAATAAGGGATCATCTTATTTACTACCGTTGCTCTAAGCAAATAAGATGCATAAACATGATAAACATCACATGCAATCAAATAGTGACATGATATGGCCAATATCATTTTGCTCCTTTTGATCTCCATCTTCGGGGCTCCAGGATCATCATCGTCACCGGCATGACACCATGATCTCTATCATCATGATCTCCATCATTGTGCCTCCATGAAGTTGTCTCGCCAACTTATTACTTCTACTACTATGGCTACCGGTTGGCAATAAAGTAAAGTAATTACATGGCGTTGTTCAATGACACGTAGGTCATACAATAAATTAAGACAACTCCTATGGCTCTTGCCGGTTGTCATACTCATCGACATGCAAGTCGTGATTCCTATTACAAGAACATGATCAATCTCATACATCACATATCATTCATCACATTCTTCTTGGCCATATCACATCACATAGCATACCCTGCAAAAACAAGTTAGACGTCCTCTAATTGTTGTTTGCATGTTTTACGTGGCTGCTATGGGTTACTAGCAAGAACATTTCTTACCTACGCAAAACCACAACGTGATATGTCAATTGCTATTTACCCTTCACAAGGACCCTTTTCATCGAATCTGTTCCGACTAAAGTGGGAGAGACTGGCACCTGCTAGCCACCTTATGCACCAAGTGCATGTCAGTCGGTGGAACCTGTCTCACGAAAGTGTACGTGTAAGGTCGGTCCGGGCCGCTTCATCCCACAATACCGTCGAAACAAGATTGGACTAGTAACGGTAAGCATATTGAACAAAATCAATGCCCACAACTACTTTGTGTTCTACTCATGCAAAGAATCTACACAATAGACCTAGCTCATGATGCCACTGTTGGGGAATGTAGCAGAAATTCAAAATTTTCCTACATATCACCAAGATCTATCTATGGAGAAACCAGCATCGAGGGGAAGGAGAGTGCATCTACATAACCTTGTAGATCGCTAAGCGGAAGCATTCAAGAGAACGGGGTTGAAGGAGTCGTACTCGTCGTGATCGAAATCACCGGAGATCCTAGTGCCGAACGGACGGCACCTCCGCGTTCAACACACGTACAGCCCGGTGACGTCTCCCACTCCATGATCCATCAAGGAGAGAGGGAGAGGTTGAGGAAGACTCCATCCAGCAGCAGCACAACGGCGTGGTGGTGGTGGAGGAGCGTGGCAATCCTGCAGGGCTTCGCCAAGCACCGCGGGAGAGGAGAAGGGAGAGAGGTAGGGCTGCGCCAGGGAGAGGTCAAAACTCATATGTTGGCAGCCCCAAAACCCTCAAGTATATATAGGGGAGAGGGAGGGGGTGCCCCCCTCTAGGGTTTCCACCCCAAGGGGTGCGGCAGCCCCAATCCCATCAAAGGGTGGCGGCCAAGGGGGAGAGGGGGAAACTTGCCCCCCAAGTTAGGTGGAAGCACCCCCTCCCCAAACCCTAGGCGCCTTGGGCCCTTGTGGGGGCGCACCAGCCCACCTGTGGCTGGTCCCCTCCCACACTTGGCCCATGCAGCCCTCCGGGGCCGGTGGCCCCGCTTGGTGGACCCCCGGGACCCTCCCGGTGGTCCCGGTACGTTACCGATAAAACCTGAAACTTTTCCGGTGACCAAAACAGGACTTCCCATATATAAATCTTTACCTCCGGACCATTCCGGAAGTCCTAGTGACGTCCGAGATCTCATCCGGAATCCGAACAACATTCAGTAACCACATAAAAACTTCCTTTATAACCCTAGCGTCATCGAACCTTAAGTGTGTAGACCCTACGGGTTCGGGAGACATGCAGACATGACCGAGACGTTCTCCGGTCAATAACCAACAGCGGGATCTAGATACCCATGTTGGCTCCCACTTGTTCCACAATGATCTCATCGGATGAACCACGATGTCAAGGACTCAATCGATCCTTATACAATTCCCTTTGTCTAGCGGTATTGTACTTGCCCGAGATTCGATCGTCGGTATCCCGATACCTTGTTCAATCTCATTACCGGCAAGTCTCTTTACTCGCTCGTAACACATCATCCCGTGATCAACCCCTTGGTCACATTGTGCACATTATGATGATGTCCTAACGACTGGGCCCAGAGATACCTCTTCGTTTACACGCAGTGACAAATCCCAGTCTCGATTCGTGCCAACCCAACAGACACTTTCGGAGATACCTGTAGTGCACCTTTATAGCCACCCAGTTACGTTGTGACGTTTGGTACACCCAAAGCATTCCTACAGTATCCGAGAGTTGCACAATCTCATGGTCTAAGGAAATGATACTTGACATTAGAAAAGCTTTTAGCATATGAACTACGATCTTTGTGCTAGGCTTAGGATTGGGTCTTGTCCATCACATCATTCTCCTAATGATGTGATCCCGTTATCAATGACATCCAATGTCCATGGTCAGGAAACCGTAACCATCTATTGATCAATGAGCTAGTCAATTAGAGGCTTACTAGGGACATGGTGTTGTCTATGTATCCACACATGTATCTGAGTTTCCTTTCAATACAATTATAGCATGGATAATAAACGATTATCATGAACAAGGAAATATAATAATAACTAATTTATTATTGCCTCTAGGGCATATTTCCAACAGGAGTCAATATAAGAGCTTTTCATCAAGTCCACATACTCAACTAATAGTCTTTCACAATTGCTAACACTCACGCAATACTTATGGGTATGAAGTTTTAATCGGACACCGAGAAAGATAGGGGCTTATAGTGTTGCCCCCAACCTTTTACCTCAAGGGTAATGTCAACAATAATAGTTCATGCTAACATACATCCAATTGGATATATATATCAAGATCTTTCCAACACAAGGTTCTTGCCAAAGGATAAAATATAAAAAGGAAAGGTTAAGATCACCATGGCTCTTGCATAATGTAAAAGACAAAAAGTAAAAGATAGGCCCTTCGCAGAGGGAAGCATAGGTTTTCATGTGCTTTTATGGTTGGATGCATGAAATCTTAATGCAAAAGAACGTCACTTTATATTGCCACTTGTGACATGAACCTTTATTATGAAGTCTGTCACTTTTATTGCATCCATATCACAAGATTATATAAAACTCACTTGACAAAGGTCTCCACACTAATAAGTCGTACATATTTAGAGAGCAATTTTTATTGCATGCAACATGACAACTTACTTGAAGGATCTTACTCGATCCATAGGTAGATATGGTGGACTCTCATGGAGAAACCAGGTTTAAGGGTATTTTGGAAGCACAAGTAGTATCTCTACTTGCTGCAAAGAATTTGGCTAGCATGAGGGGGAAAGGCAAGCTCAACATGTCGGATGATCCATGACAATATACTTTATTTCGCATATAAGAAAACATAACCCATTACGTTGTCTTCCTTGTCCAACATCAACTCTTTTAGCATGTCATATTTTAATGGGTGCTCACAATCATAAAAGATGTCCAAGATAGTATATTTATATGTGAAAACCTCTGTTTCTTTATTACTTCCTATTAATTGCAACGATGACCAAAACTATGTTTGTCAACTCTCAACAACTTTTATTCATCATACTCTTTATATGTGAACCCATTACTTTCCATAAGATCAGTATGATATCTTTATTTCCTTTTTATTCTTTCTTTTTATTTTATTTCCTCAAGATCATAGCAAGATAGCAAAGCCCTTGACTCAACACTAATCTTTATTATATATGGCTCACGAACTCGATTACATAGAGGATCATAAGGCAAAACTCAAAACTAAATCATTCTAAAAATTCATCCTACTATATCAAGATATTACCAAAAGGATCGAACTAAGTAAAATGGTAAAGATAGGAGTGTGATGGTGATACGATACCGGGGCACCTCCCCAAGCTTGGCAGATGTAAAGGGGAGTGCCCATACCCATGTGATTATGTATCCTTCTTCGGGGGTGATGATGATGTAGGCTTCTTCCTTAATTTGCGCTCGAGGATAGAATTTTGCCCCCTTAGATCATCGATCTCATGCTCAAGGATTACTATCCTTTTGCATAGCTCATGTTTGTTCTCCTGCAAGAGACGAAAAGGGATAAACTTGATCTTAGGTTTCCTTGCTATATCAGGGAGGCTTGACTTTTTAAACTCCACATGCATGTCCCCAGGTTGAGGTAATGGGGCTTCATCTTCATCTGAGCTCGTCTCCTCCTTCCCATTAGGCTCGTAGTCTTCTTCTTCATAAATGGTCCAACCATAATTCTCCACGTCCCCGTCCTGATGAAAGGATCGATGGTGATGACGATGGTGATGATTTCCCCCTCCCAGAGGGATGTTTCCCTGGCAGAACAGCTCGGCCAGAGCCCTAGATTGGTTCCGCCAAGGTTCCACCTCGTGGCGGCGGAGTCTCATCCCGTAAGCTTGCTTATGATTTTTCCAGGGTAAAAGACTTCATATAGCAGAAGATGGCCGCTGGAGGGCTACCAGGGGGCCCACGAGGCAGGGGGCGTGCCCAGTGGGTAGGGCGCGCCCCCACCCTCATGGACAGGGTGTGGCCCCCCTCTAGTACTTTCTTCACCCAGTATTTTTTATTAATTCCAAAAATAACTTTCTTGGAGTTTCGGGACTTTTGGAGTTGTGCAGAATAGGTCTCTAATATTTGCTCCTTTTCCAGCCTAGAATCCCAGCTGCCGGCATTCTCCCTCTTCATGTAAACCTTGTAAAATAAGAGAGAATATGCATAAGCACTACAAAAAAGACACATCCGTGACATTTTGGGCCGAACAATTTTTTTTTCTGTCATACATATGACACTTCTATGACGGTAATTGTGACAAAACCCAGTATTATCATAGATGTGGTGGGATCCTACTTCTATGACAAAAAATCATGATAGAAAATGGGCTTTTCGTCTTGGGCGGGCCGTAGACACATCTGCATGACATTCTTTGGGCCGTCCATGACAGAAAAAACCATGGTAGAAGCGAGGGCGAGGAAAATTTTGGGGAGTTCCCGGTTACGGTGGGCGGTCGGGGGCCGAGCGATGTGTGTTTCTCTCGTACACGTATGCGCGTGTGTGCGAGGCGTTGGCTCTAACTAAACCCGAGCGAGGCGTTGGTCTCTAACTGAACCCGAGCGATTGCACTGCAGGCTACACGTTACTGAACCCAAGCGATCGATCAATGGTTGTTAACTGAACCCGATTGAGCGACTCCTTCACTACTGCTGCAAACCGAAGCAGATCGATTGGATGAACAGTGAGTGTTGCGGGGGTTTTGGATGAACAGTGAGCGGTGGCGTTGCCTCTGGATGAACAGGACCCCGTGGTGTGGAGGGCTGGATGAAGAGTAGAAGGTGGAGGGGTGCCCGTGGAGGGGTGGTTGAACAGGACCCCATGGTATGGAGGGCTGGATGAACAGTAGACGGTGGAGGGGTGCCCATGGACGGTTGGTTGAACAGGACCCCGTGGTGTGGAGGGCTGGATGGACAGTAGACGGTGGAGGGGTGCCCGTGGAGGGGTTCTTGAATAGTAGCCGGTGGAGTAGCGCACAGTGGAGGCTGGATGAACAGGAGCCCGTGGAGGCTAGAGGAGGTCGATGGTAGCCCGTGGAGGCTGGAGGAGGTCGATGGTAGCCCGTGGAGGCTGGAGGAGGTCGATGGTGGAGATGAACAGTATCCCGTGGAGTCCCGTTTTGCGGTACGCCACACCCCTTCCGATGAACAGGACCCCCATTTCGACCGTAACACTCCAACACAATCTCGTTTCATTGGTTTTGCGGTACGCCACACCCCTCCCGATCAACAGGACCACCGTTTCGACCTTAGGAGGTCCGTTTCCTCCATTTTGTGGTATGCCAGACCCCTCCAGATCAACAGGACCCCCGTTTCGACCATAGGAGGTCCGTTTCCTCCGTTTTGCGGTACGCCAGACCCCTCCCGATCAACAGGACCCCGTTCCGAATGTAGGAGATCCGTTTCCTCCATTCTGCGGTACGCTAGGCATCGTTTCCATCGCCTGTTTTGTCCAAGCCCTCCCGATGAACACGACCACACATTCCATTCCGACCCAACCGGTTGGCTCCCACGCATTTCGTTGCCTCCCGATGAACACGACGCATTCCGTTGCCTCCCCATGAACATGAGCCCTGGCCGTACATATGCGCGAGTAGGCATTCGAGACCGTTCCCATATGTACGTACGTGGCCATATTTTCTTTCTTGCACCCTGGCCGCTATACGTACGTGTACATGCTACGTGCGCGCCTCTACTACGACACGTGCGCGCCTCTACATCCACCAGTATATGTGTACGTACACGTTCGCGACCAGAATGACAACGCTACATACGCTTCGACTAGGTGGGTCCCGACTGTGAGGAACTTCCTTGCCTGTGAAGATGTAGCTAGTGGGTCCTAGCAGTCAGGGGGGCGAATCTTTTTTCTTGCCCAGACGCACTTCCTTGCGTGCGAAGATGTAGCTGGTGGGTCCCAGCAGTCAGGGGGTGAATCATTTTTTTGCCCGGACGCACTTCCTTGTGTGCGAAGGTGTAGCTGGTGGGTCCCAGCAGTCACTGGGGAAACATTTTCTTCGCGAAATACGGTGGCCCGTCCGGTGGGTCCCTACTGTCAGGTGGACGAATCATTATTTTCCGCGTAATAAGGAGGCACTTCCTTGCTGCGGCCGTGGACCCAGCTGTCAGCCTCTCCACGTACAGTCCACGTTCGATGGAAGTCGTTCCTTGACCACGTTGACCTCGCCGCGCCGAGAGCACCAGGGCGGTGGATGACGGCGAGGCCTAGGAAGGGGACGATGCGAAGCCGGTGAAGACGCAGCAGTGGATGCCCTCACGGAGAGGAGTATGAGGGTTCACACGTTCGACTGCGGTGTGAGGCTGCCATCGCCGCAAGGCCTGGCCAGCGGTGGGAATAGTAGGGCGCGGTGAGGCCTCCACGGCAGCACAGCCGGCCACGGGAGGCAGGAGCAAGCAGCATGACCGGCACTGCTTTGGGCAGCTGGAGCAAGAAGACCAGAGGTTGAAGAAGCACTACGACCGTTGGATGGACAATGTACGGTCACTGGAGCTAGAATCGTTCATATTGACTAAGTTGACAAAGCCCTCCGCCCCGTCAACTTAGTAGGCCCACAAGTCAGCCTCCCACCAAGGTGGGTCCCAGCTAGCAGGGGGAGTATTCATTTTTTTGTGCGTAATAAGGAGGCACTTCCGGTGGGTCCGAGCTGACAGCAGGGGGAACATTTTTTCGTGAAATACGGTGGCCCGTTCGGTGGGTCCCAACAGTCAGGGGGCAAACATTTTTTCGCGAAATAAGGTGGCCCGTCTGGTGGGTGCCTGCTGTCAGGTGGAGGAATAATTATTTTGCGCATAATAAGGAGTCACTTCCTTGCTGCCGCCGTGGACCTAGCTGTCAGCCTCTCCATGTACAGTACTCTTCCGACGGAAGTCGATCGTTGACCATGTTGACCATGTCGCGCCGAGAGCACCAGGGCGGTGGACGACGGCGAGGCCTAGGAAGGGGACGACGCGGAGCCGGGGAAGACGCAGCAGTGGAAGCCCACACAGAGAGGAGTACGAGGGTTCACTGGTTCGGCTGCGGTGTGAGGCTGCCGCCACCGCAGAATAACAGGGGGTGTCGGTGAATGGAGGGATGGCCTGGCCAGCGGTGGGAGTAGTATGGGGGCGGTGAGGCCTCCGCAGCAGCACAGCCGGCCATGGCTGGCAGGAGCAGGCAGCACGACCGGCGCTGCTTTGGGCGGCTAGACCAAGAAGACCAGAGGTTGAAGAAGCACTACGGCCGTTGGATGGACATCGTACGGTCACTTAAGCTAGAATCGTTTATTATTGACTAAGTTGACAATGTAACACCCCGAGACCGACGCTCCAGAAGACTTCCAGCTATTTCAAGTTTTCTCGTGTGATTTGTTTTGTTTGATGCATTCATCATTGCACTTTTGCATTGCATCATGTCGTCATGCAACCCCTTTTTAAAACTCACCTAAATAAATTGCATAGATCGTTGATCTATTTAAATCGAGGGATATTCACATGGTGATTTCTCTTTAAAACATATTCAAAGTCTCCTACTATTATTAGGGAGCTATAATAAATATTTCATTATTTTGAATTGATCATAACACACTTGCAAATAAATCCCAAATTGCCATGTGTTTACATTGTGCCTCTTGCCATTATATTGCATTATGCCATTCCATATTATTGCCAAAATCATCTCATATGCATTGTGGTATTCATCTTGTTGTACTTGCACTATGTTTGTCAATGTTGCTTGCCCTATGCATATGTCCCATGCTTCATCACCTCCTTCCATCTGCTTTCTTTCATTTTGGCAAGTGACCTTTTCCCTTCTTCCATAAATGTTCATATTCTGCCCATAAATCGTATCTATTATTTAGGATCATCCTCTAAAGTTTCAACCCATTTGGGTTTGGTTTGGTGAGGTTATAAATTCGGGCAAGTTTGAAATAAATTCAAACTTGTTTAAATTTGCAGCCTGTAAAAATTCCCAAACTAATTTTATTAAATTGGGCATATTTCATGTTTTCCAGAAATATGTCCTTCCCTCCCTACTTCTTCCCCTAACCCCTCTTTCTTTTCTTTCTTAATATCTGTTTTTTTTCTTTTAGTAGTGAGAGAGAGCCCTGCGCAGCCCACTACCTAACCTGCAGCCAGGCCGGCCCATTTGCGTCAGGCCCAACTCCACCCCTCTTACCCTAGCCGCAGGGGAGAGCATCGCTCGATCCCCTCTCCACATCGTCCTCCCAAGCCGCCGCCGCACACGCACGCATCAAGCCAGGGAGACGAGCTCCCTGTGCCCGATCCCCTCGCCACCTCTCCTCGATCTTCCCCTTCCCCTCCGGTGCGACTCCACCTCGCCCTTCTTTCTCCCTCGCGTGCGACCCCGTCGCCATGTGCCACACCTCCTCGCTCGATCCACCCGCGCCTCACGCCCGATCCCCTCTCTTCCTCCTCTCTATGTCTCCCTCCTGCTGCCCTCGTTCCGTCCCCGTCGCCCGAGCGCTCAAGGAGAGAAGCTCCTCGAGCTCGTCGCCCCGCCTCGAAGTCCTCCGTCGCCGCCGGACCAGATCCATCGTCGCCCCTGCCCTGCTTCCGATGGCGCTGCTCGAGCCCCGCGACCACGCCCTTGCCGTCCCCGCGCCCAGGCCGTGCCGGGAGCCCCGCCGCTCTCCTAAACATGGCATCCGCCTTCCTGCAAGCGCGTGCCTGCTGCTGGTCTCGTGCTAGGGCCCCTCCTCCTCACGGCCATGGTGTCCGCCGTGGCTGTACAATGCCAACACATTGCTGCCGCCTCGCCGCCCGCCTCCCTTCGTTGACCACCAAGACCCGAGGCCTTTTGTGTTGCTCTGTTTGGATGCATCAAGTTCCTCTTCTACGACGTGCACGACTACATTCTATGCGGATTCGCCAAGTACCCCTCCAGCAAGACCGACGCCTGAACAAGCACACAGGCTCTGTGGATTTCGGCAAGTCCCTCGACAACCGGCGCTTAGTACCACTACGTTTGCCATGTACATCTACTCCAAGACCGGACCGACAAGTACCCCGACAATGTCTGTACCTCTACCGACGACCCCGGACATCTACGAAAAACGTGTACAACTACCGTCGCCAAGATTGCGAGTACCTCTACCGACGCCGTGTACAACTACTTCCCATGATGACCCGTGAACGTCTACTTCCACTACCATCGCGAGAACAAATACCTCCACTACGGCCGTGAACGACTACTTCCACTTCAAACTCGAACCGCCCCGAAATGCACGCTTCGAAGGTATAACACCGTGACGACCGCCCGTGAACGAATGCATGCTTGGTTGTATGAGATGTACGATATGTTTGGACCGTGTTCGAATTGTCCTTGCGATGCCTCTCTTTTGCCATGCCACTGTCCCGTGGGAACCCGAAAATCGCGATCACCCCACCATCTTGCATGACACGCTCACGCCCACTTCTTTTGCACTGGTATCTCCGTGAGCTACCGGAACCTATATGTTGCGGTGACATCATTTTAGGATTCGTTGCCGTGGCACCCCTTTCTCTCCACCACGGTGACAAATGCTTCATAACATGATCATGTCAACATTTTCATAAAAATTGCATAAACCTTGATTATGTCATCCGCATCATGATAACAACAATTAAAATGCTTAAAATTGTTGTTTGCATTAAATTGCTAAATAACATATGGGGATTTCCGGAATTGTTGTTTGTTGTTTCCGGCCTCATTTAAACTTGCCTAAATAGTTTGTTCAATTATGTTTCACCTCTTGCCACGTTAATTAACATGTAATAAATGCTGAGTATCTTAACCAAGAGTAAACTAAATAATTGATGTGGTGTTCTGTCAATATGCAAGTCATTGCATATTGAGCTCCACTTAATTTGTAGTATTGTTTGTTGCACTTTGCCATGCCATGCCTCTTTAAACCGGACATGCATCATACGTGTTTGTGCATCATGACATGTTTATGCTTGTGTGTTTACCATGTTTTTTGTTTCTTTCCGGTTTGTTTCTCTCGTTAGCTTCGGTTTTGTTCCGGAGTTGTGACGATTCATTCGACTACGTTCGTTTGTCTTCTTCATGGACTCGTTCTTCTTCCTTGCGGGATTTCAGGCAAGATGACTATTACCCTCGATATCACTTCTATCTTTGCTTGCTAGTTGCTTCGTTCTATCGCTATGCTGCGCTACCTATCACTTGTTTTACCATGCCTCCCAAATTGCCATATCAGCCTCTAACCTTTTCACCCTTCCTAGCAAACCGTTGCTTGGCTATGTTACCCGCTTTGCTCAGCCCCTCTTATAGCATTGTCAGTTGCAGGTGAAGTTGAAGATTTCTCCATGGTGGACAGGATTATGATTGGGATATCACAATATCTCTTATATTATTAATGCATCTATATATTTGGTAAAGGGTGGAAGATTCGGCCTTATGCGTGGTGTTTTGTTCCACTCTTGCCGCCCTAGTTTCCGTCATACCGGTGTTATGTTCCCGGATTTTGCGTTCCTTACGCGGTTGGGTGATTTATGGGACCCCCTTGACAGTTCGCTTTGAATAAAACTCCTCCAGCAAGGCCCAACATTGGTTTTAACATTTGCCTCCTAAGCCTTTTTCCCTTGGGTTCTGCAGACTCAAGGGTCATCTTTATTTTAACCCTCCCGGGCCAGTGCTCCTTCGAGTGTTGGTCCAAACTAGAGCCACTTGCAGCACCACCTCGGGGAAACTTGAGGGATGGTTTTAGTTGTATGTAGTGTTCATCCGGTGTGCCCTGAGAACGAGATATGTGCAGCTCCTATCGGGATTTGTCGGCGCATCGGGCGGTCTTGCTGGTCTTGCTTTACCATTGTCGAAATGTCTTGTAAACCGGGATTCCGAGTCTGATCGGGTCTTCCTGGAAGAAGGTATATCCTTCGTTGATCGCGAGAGCTTATCATGGGCTAAGTTGGGACACCCCTGCAGGGTATAAACTATGAAAGCCGTGCCTGCGGTTATAGGCAGATGGGAATTTGTTAATGTCCGGTTGTAGATAACTTGATACCAGATCCAAATTAAAACGCATCAATCGCGTGTGTAGCCGTGATGGTCTCTTTTCGGCGGAGTCCGAGAAGTGAACACGGTTTTGGGTTATGTTTGACGTAAGTAGGAGTTCAGGATCACTTCTTGATCATTACTAGTTCATGACCGTTCCGTTTGCTCTCTTCTCGCTCTTATTTGCATATGTTAGCCACCATATTTGCATAGTGCTTGGTGCAACTCCACCTCATTACCATTTGCTACCCATAAGCTTAAATAGTCTTGATCTCGCGGGTTTTGAGATTGCTGAGTCCTCGTGACTCACCAGATACTATGACAACAGTTGCAGGTGTTGATGATACCAGTGCAGATGACGCAACCGAGCTCAGATGGGAGCTCAATGAAGATCTTGGTCGTTGCTATGTATCGTTTAATGTTGATCAGTAGTGGAGCCCAGTTGGGACGATCAGGGATCTAGCAGTTGGGTTATCTTCTTTTCTTTTGGCTTCGTCCGTAGTCGGACTATGTGTGTACTCTGAATGATGTATGATTTATTATATGTTCATTGTGTGAAGTGGCAATTGTAAGCCAACTCTTTATCCCATTCTTGTTCATTACTTGGGATTGTGTGAAGATGGCCCTTCTTGCGACAAAACCACAAGGCGGTTATGCCTCTAAGTCGTGCTTCGACATGTGGGAGATATAGCCGCATCGTGGGTGTGACAGACAAAGCCCTTGGTACGCTCCAACTTAGTAGGCCCACAGGCCTGTTGTAAATATGCCCTAGAGGCAATAATAAAAGGATTATTATTATATTTCCTTGTTCATGATAATTGTCTTTTATTCATGCTATAACTGTATTATCCGGAAATCGTAATACACGTGTGAATACATAGACCATAACATGTCGCTAGTGAGCCTCTAGTTGACTAGCTCGTTGGTCAACAGATAGTCATGGTTTCCTGACTATGGACATTAGATGTCATTGACAACGGGATCACATCATTAGGAGAATGATGTGATGGACAAGAACCAATCCTAAGCATAGCACAAGATCGTGTAGTTCGTTTTGCTAGAGATTTTCCAATGTCAAGTATCTCTTCCTTAGACCATGAGATCGTGTAACTCCCGGATACCGTAGGAGTGCTTTGGGTGTACCAAACATCACAACGTAACTGGGTGACTATAAAGGTGCACTACAGGTATCTCCGAAAGTGTCTGTTGGGTTGACACGGATCGAGACTGGGATTTGTCACTCCGTATGACGGAGAGGTATCACTGGGCCCACTCGGTAGTGCATCATCATAATGAGCTCAAAGTGACCAAGTGTTTGGTCACGGGATCATGCATTACGGTACGAGTAAAGTGACTTGCCGGTAACGAGACTAACGAGGTATTGGGATACCGACGATCGAGTCTCGGGCAAGTAACGTACCGTCTGACAAAGGGAATTGCATACGGGGTTGATTGAATCCTTGACATCGTGGTTCATCCGATGACATCATCGAGGAGCATGTGGGAGCCAACATGGGTATCCAGATCCCGCTGTTGGTTATTGACCGGAGAGCCGTCTCGGTCATGTCTGCATGTCTCCTGAACCCGTAGGGTCTACACACTTAAGGTTCGGTGACGCTAGGGTTATTAGCAAGACTTGTATGTGATTACTGAAAGTTGTTCGGAGTCCCGGATGGGATGCCGGACGTCACGAGGAGTTCCGGAATGGTCCGGAGGTAAAGATTTATATATGGGAAGTTGTCATACGGACACCGGAAGGTTTCGGGGGCATATCGGTATTGTACCGGGGCCATCGGAAGGGTTCCGGGGGTCCACCAGGAGGGGCCACCCCTCCCGGGCGGGCCACATGGGCCGCGTGGGGCAGGAACCAGCCCCTGGAGGGCTGGGCGCCCCCCCCTTTGGGCCCATGCGCCTAGGGTTTGGGGGGAACCCTAGAGGGGGCGCCCCCCTTGCTTGGGGGGCAAGTTCCCCCTCCCTGGTCGCCGCCCCCCTCTAGATCCCATCTAGAGGGGCCGGCCCCCCTTGCCCCTTCCCCTATAAATAGAGGGGTGAGGGGAGGGCTGAACACTGAAGCCAAGGCGCAGCCCCTCCCCTCCCCAACACCTCTCCTCCTCCGTTGTGTGCTTGGCGAAGCCCTGTCGGAGTACTGCCTCTCCACCATCATCACGCCGTCGTGCTGCTGCTGGATCCTTCTTCCTTAACCTCTCCTTCCCCCTTGCTGGATCAAGAAGGAGGAGACGTCGCCCATACCGTATGTGTGTTGAACGCGGAGGTGCTGTCCGTTCAGCACTTGGTCATCGGTGATCTGAATCACGGCGAGTACGATCCCATCATCACCGTTCCCTCGAACGCTTCCGTACGCGATCTACAATTGGTATGTAGATGCAAACTCACTCCCTTGACTCGTTGCTTAGATGAACTCATAGATGGATCTTGGTGAAACCGTACGAAAAATTTTAATTTTCTGCAACGTTCCCCAACGGTGGCATCATGAGCTAGGTCTATGCGTAGTTCTCTATTGCACGAGTAGAACACAATTTTGTTGTGGGCGTAGATCTTGTCAACTTGCTTGCCGCTACTAGTCTTATCTTGCTTCAGCGGTATGGTGGGATGAAGCGGCCCGGACTAACCTTACACGTACGTTTACGTGAGACCGGTTCCACCGACTGGCATGCACTAGTTGCATAAGGTGGCTGGCGGGTGTCTGTCTCTCCCACTTTAGTTGGAGCGGATTCGATGAAAAGGGTCCTTATGAAGGGTAAATAGAAGTTGACAAAATCACGTTGTGGTTATTCGTAGGTAAGAAAACGTTCTTGCTAGAACCCAATTGCACCCACGTAAAAGATGCAACAACAATTAGATGACATCTAACTTGTTTTTGCAGCAATTGTCATGTGATGTGATATGGCCAGAAGTTGTGATGAATGATGAATGATATATTGTGATGTATGAGATCATGTTCTTGTAATAGGAATCACGACTTGCATGTCGATGAGTATGACAACCGGCAGGAGCCATAGGAGTTGTCTTTATTTTTGTATGACCTGCGTGTCATTGAAGAACGCCATGTAAACTACTTTACTTTATTGCTAAACGCGTTAGTCATAGAAGTAGAAGTAGTCGTTGGTGTGACAACTTCATGAAGACACGATGATGGAGATCATGATGATGGAGATCATGGTGTCATGCCGGTGACAAGATGATCATGGAGCCCCGAAGATGAAGATCAAAGGAGCTATATGATATTGGCCATATCATGTCACTACTTTATATAATTGCATGTGATGTTTATTATGTTTTGTGCATCTTGTTTACTTAGAACGACGGTAGTAAATAAGATGATCCCTTACAACAATTTCAAGAAGTGTTCTCCCCTAACTGTGCACAGTTGCTAAAGTTCGTCGTTTCGAAGCACCACGTGATGATCGGGTGTGATAGATCCTTACGTTCACATACAACAGGTGTAAGACAGTTTTACACATGCAAAACACTTAGGGTCAACTTGACGAGCCTAGCATGTACAGACATGGCCTCGGAACACGGAGACCGAAAGGTCGAACATGAGTCGTATGGAAGATACGATCAACATGAGAATGTTCACCGACGATGACTAGTCCGTCTCACGTGATGATCGGACACGGCCTAGTCGACTCGGATCGTGTAACACTTAGATGACTAAGGGGATGTCAAATCTGAGTGGGAGTTCATTAAATAATTTGATTAGATGAACTTAATTATCATGAACTTAGTCTAAAATCTTTGCAAAATATGTCTTCTAGATCAAATGGCCAACGCTCATGTCAACATGAACTTCAACACGTTCCTAGAGAAAACCAAGCTGAAAGATGATGGCAGCAACTATACAGACTGGGTCCGGAACCTTAGGATCATCCTCATAGCTGCCAAGAAAGCATATGTCCTTGAAGCACCGTTAGGTGACCCACCTGCTCTCCCAGCACTGCAAGACGATTTGAACATTTGGCAGACACGTGCTGATGATTACTCCCTCGTTTAGTGCGGCATGCTTTATAGCTTAGAACCGGGGCTCCAAAAGCGTTTTGAGCATCACGGAGCATATGAGATGTTCGAGGAGCTGAAACTAGTTTTCCAAGCTCACGCCCGGGTCGAGAGATATGACATCTCCGACAAGTTCTATAGTTGTAAGATGGAGGAAAATAGTTCTATCAGTGAGCACATACTCAAGATGTCTGGGTTGCACAACCGTATGACCCAGCTGAATATTAACCTCCCTGATGAGGCGGTCATTGACAGAATCCTTCAGTCGCTCCCACCAAGCTACAAGAGCTTTGTGATGAACTACAATATGCAGGGGATGGTAAAGACCATTCCTAAAGTATTCTCTATGCTGAAGTCAGCAGAGGTTGAAATCAAGAAAGAACATCAAGTGTTGATGGTCAATAAGACCACTAAGTTCAAGAAGGGCAAGGGTAAGAAGAACTTCAAGAAGGACGGCAAGGAGGTTGCCACGCCTGGTAAGCCAGTTACCGGGAAGAAGTCAAAGAATGGACCCAAGCCTGAGACTGAGTGCTTTTATTGCAAGGGGAAGGGTCACTGGAAGCGGAACTACCCCAAATACTTAGCGGATAAGAAGGCCGGCAACACCAAAGGTGTATTTGATATACATGTAATTGATGTGTACCTTACCAGTACTCGTAGTAACTCCTGGGTATTTGATACCGGTGCCGTTGCTCATATTTGTAACTCACATCAGGAGCTGTGGAATAAGCGGAGACTGGCGAAGGACGAGGTGACGATGCGCGTCGAGAATGGTTCCAAGGTCGATGTGATCTCCGTCGGCACGCTACCTCTACATTTACCCATGGGATTAGTTTTAAACCTCAATAATTGTTATTTAGTGCCAAGTTTGAGTATGAACATTGTATCTGGATCTCGTTTAATACGAGATGGCTACTCATTTAAATCCGAGAATAATGGTTGTTCTATTTATATGAGAGATATGTTTTATGGTCATGCCCCGATGGTCAATGGTTTATTCTTAATGAATCTCGAACGTAGTGTTACACATATTCATAGCGTGAATACCAAAAGATGTAAAGTTGATAACGATAGTCCCACATACTTGTGGCACTGCCGCCTTGGTCACATTGGTGTCAAGCGCATGAAGAAGCTCCATGCTGATGGACTTTTAGAGTCTCTTGATTATGAATCATTTGACACGTGCGAACCATGCCTCATGGGCAAAATGACCAAGACTCCATTCTCCAGAACAATGGAGCGAGCAACCAACTTGTTGGAAATCATACATAACGATGTGTGCAGTCCAATGAGTGTTGAGGCTCGTAGAGGATATCGTTATGTTCTGACTCTCATAGATGACTAGAGTAGATATGGGTATGTCTACTTGATGTAACACAAGTCTGAGACCTTTGAAAAGTTCAAGGAATTTCTGAATGAGGTAGAGAATGAACGTGACCGAAAGATAAAATTCTTACGATTGGATTGTGGAGGAGAATATTTAAGTCACGAATTTGGTACACACTTAAGAAAATGTGGAATCGTTTCACAACTCACGCCGCCTGGAACACCTCAGCGTAATGGTGTGTCCGAACATCGTAATCGCACTCTATTGGATATGGTGCAATCTATGATGTCTCTTACTGATTTACCGCTATCATTTTGGGGATACGCTCTAGAGACAGCTACATTCACTTTAAATAGGGCACCGTCTAAATCCGTTGAGATGACACCGTATGAATTATGGTTTGGGAAGAAACCTAAGCTGTCGTTTCTAAAAGTTTGGGGATGCGATGCTTATGTCAAGAAACTTCAACCTGAAAAGCTCGAACCCAAGTCAGAAAAATGCGTCTTCATAGGATACCCTAAAGAAACCATTGGGTATACCTTCTACTTAAGATCCGAGGGCAAGATCTTTGTTGCCAAGAATGGATCCTTTCTGGAAAAAGAGTTTCTCTCGAAAGAAGTAAGTGGGAGGAAAGTAGAACTCGATGAAGTACTACCTCTTGAACGGGATAGTAGTGCAGCTCAGGAAAATGTTCCTGTGATGCCTACACCAACTGAAGAGGAAAACAATGATGGTGATCAAGGTACTTCGGATCAAGTTGCTACTGAACTTTGTAGGTCCACAAGGACACGTTCCGCACCAGAGTGGTACGGCAACCCTGTCCTGGAAATCATGTTGTTAGACAACGGTGAACCTTCGAACTATGAAGAAGCAAGGGCGGGCCCAGATTCCAACAAATGGCTAGAAGCCATGAAATCCGAGATAGAATCCATGTATGAAAACAAAGTATGGACTTTGACTGACTTGCCAGATGATCCGCGAGCGATAGAAAACAAATGGATCTTTAAGAAGAAGACGGACGCGGATGGTAATATCACCATCTATAAAGCTCGACTTGTCGCTAAGGGTTATCGGCAAGTTCAAGGAATTGACTACGATGAGACTTTCTCTCCCGTAGCGAAGCTTAAGTCCGTCCGAATCATGTTAGCAATTGCCGCATACTATGATTATGAGATATGGCAGATGGACGTCAAAACGGCATTCCTTAACGGGCATCTTAAGGAAGAACTGTATATGATGCAGCCGGAGGGTTTTGTCGATCCTAAGAATGCTAACAAAGTATGCAAGCTCTAGGGATCCATTTATGGGCTGGTGCAAGCATCTCGGAATTGGAACATTCGCTTTGATGAGATGATCAAAGCGTTTGGGTTTACACAGACTTATGGAGAAGCCTGCGTTTACAAGAAAGTGAGTGGGAGCTCTGTAGCATTTCTCATATTATATGTAGATGACATACTTTTGATGGGAAATGATATAGAATTCTTGGACAGCATTAAGGCCTACTTGAATAAGTGTTTTTCAATGAAGGACCTTGGAGAAGCTGCTTATATATTAGGCATCAAGATCTATAGGGATAGATCGAGACGCCTCATAGGTCTTTCACAAAGCACATACCTTGATAAGATTTTGAAGAAGTTCAAAATGGATCAGTCCAAGAAAGGGTTCTTGCCTGTACTGCAAGGTGTGAGATTGAGCTCGGCTCAATGCCCGACCACGGCAAAAGATAAAGAAGAGATGAGCGTCATCCCCTATGCCTCAGCCATAGGATATATTATGTATGCCATGCTGTGTACCAGACCTGATGTAAACCTTGCCGTAAGTTTGGTAGGTAGGTACCAAAGTAATCCCGGCAAGGAACACTGGACAGCGGTCAAAAATATCCTGAAGTACCTTAAAAGGACAAAGGACATGTTTCTCATTTATGGAGGTGACGAAGAGCTTGTCGTAAAGCGTTACGTCGACGCTAGCTTCGACACAGATCTGGATGACTCTAAGTCACAAACCGGATACGTGTATATGTTGAATGGTGGAGCAGTAAGCTGGTGCAGCTGCAAGCAGAGCGTCGTGGCGGGATCTACATGTGAAGCGGAGTACATGGCAGCCTCAGAGGCAGCGCATGAAGCAATTTGGGTGAAGGAGTTCATCACCGACCTAGGAGTCATACCCAATGCGTCGGGGCCGATCAAACTCTTCTGTGACAACACTGGAGCTATTGCCCTTGCCAAGGAGCCCAGGTTTCACAAGAAGACCAGGCACATCAAGCGTCGTTTCAACTCCATCCGTGAAAATGTTCAAGATGGAGACATAGATATTTGCAAAGTACATACGGATCTGAATACCGCAGATCCGTTGACTAAACCTCTCTCGCGAGCAAAACATGATCAACACCAGAACTCTATGGGTGTTCGATTCATCACAATGTAACTAGATTATAGACTCTAGTGCAAGTGGGAGACTGTTGGAAATATGCCCTAGAGGCAATAATAAAAGGATTATTATTATATTTCCTTGTTCATGATAATTGTCTTTTATTCATGCTATAACTGTATTATCCGGAAATCGTAATACACGTGTGAATACATAGACCATAACATGTCCCTAGTGAGCCTCTAGTTAACTAGCTCGTTGGTCAACAGATAGTCATGGTTTCCTGACTATGGACATTAGATGTCATTGACAACGGGATCACATCATTAGGAGAATGATGTGATGGACAAGACCCAATCCTAAGCATAGCACAAGATCGTGTAGTTCGTTTTGCTAGAGATTTTCCAATGTCAAGTATCTCTTCCTTAGACCATGAGATCGTGTAACTCTCGGATACCGTAGGAGTGCTTTGGGTGTACCAAACGTCACAACGTAACTGGGTGACTATAAAGGTGCACTACAGGCATCTCCGAAAGTGTCTGTTGGGTTGACACGGATCGAGACTGGGATTTGTCACTCCGTATGATGGAGAGGTATCACTGGGCCCACTCGGTAGTGCATCATCATAATGAGCTCAAAGTGACCAAGTGTTTGGTCACGGGATCATGCATTACGGTACGAGTAAAGTGACTTGCCGGTAACAAGACTAACGAGGTATTGGGATACCGACGATCGAGTCTCGGGCAAGTAACGTACCGTCTGACAAAGGGAATTGCATACGGGGTTGATTGAATCCTCGACATCATGGTTCATCCGATGACATCATCGAGGAGCATGTGGGAGCCAACATGGGTATCCAGATCCCGCTGTTGGTTATTGACCGGAGAGCCGTCTCGGTCATGTCTGCATGTCTCCCGAACCCGTAGGGTCTACACACTTAAGGTTCGGTGACGCTAGGGTTATTAGGAAGACTTGTATGTGATTACCGAAAGTTGTTCGGAGTCCTAGATGGGATCCCGGACGTCACGAGGAGTTCTGGAATGGTCCGGAGGTGAAGATTTATATATGGGAAGTTGTCATACAGACACCGGAAGGTTTTGGGGGCATATCGGTATTGTATCGGGGCCACCGGAAGGGTTCCGGGGGTCCACCAGGAGGGGCCACCCCTCCCGGGGGGGCCACATGGGCCGCGTGGGGCAGGAGCCGGCCCCTGGAGGGCTGGGCGCCCCCCCCCCTTTGGGCCCATGCGCCTAGGGTTTGGGGGGAACCCTAGAGGGGGCGCCCCCCTTGCTTGGGGGGCAAGTTCCCCCTCCCTGGCCGCCGCCCCCCCTCTAGATCCCATCTAGAGGGGCCGGCCCCCCTTGCCCCTTCCCCTATAAATAGAGGGGTGAGGGGAGGGCTGAACACCCAAGCCAAGGCGCAGCCCCTCCCCTCCCCAACACCTCTCCTCCTCCGTTGTGTGCTTGGCGAAGCCCTGTCGGAGTACTGCCTCTCCACCATCATCACGCCGTCATGCTGCTGCTGGAGCCTTCTTCCTCAACCTCTCCTTCCCCCTTGCTGGATCAAGAAGGAGGAGACGTCGCCCGTACCGAACGTGTGTTGAACGCGGAGGTGCTGCCCGTTCAGCACTTGGTCATCGGTGATCTGAATCACGGCGAGTAAGATTCCATCATCACCGTTCCCTCGAACGCTTCCGTACGCGATCTACAAGTGGTATGTAGATGCAAACTCACTCCCTTGACTCATTGCTTAGATAAACTCATAGATGGATCTTGGTGAAACCATAGGAAAAAATTTAATTTTCTACAACGTTCCCCAACAAGGCCAGCCTCCGAAATGGTGCGCCCTAGATGTCAGGGGGAGGATTCATTTTTTGGGCGGACGAAGCTAAGAATATCCGAGATTGAAGAAGAAGCACGACATCCGTTGGATAGACATCCAACGGCGACTGTTGCTAGAACCGTGTGTTGACTATAATAAGTTGACAAAGCCTTGCATACGCGTCAACTTATTTTTTTAGGGGACGCGTCACTTAGTAGGCCCACAAGTGTGTGGCAAAGAACTTATAGCCCATTTGGGTTTTGTAAGAATGTACAGCCCATTTTTGAATTCTAATTAAATTTACAACAGCCCATTTACAATTTGTTAAAAGTACAACCCATTTTCTAGCTAGGACAATGATTAATAATTTCAACCAACCATTGAAGACAGAATTCAATAAAATTTCCCACATTTTGATGGGATCCGAAATATTTTTATCCCGAAATTTCTAGTCAGATTAAATATCAATTTGTATTACGTAAAAATCCAATGAAACATTTCGCGCGCAACAATGAAAATTTAAGATTTTCAAAATCCATAAATAATATTTTATAAACTAATTTCGTGTTTGGTGCATTTTTTATAGTTACTGCCCAGTTGTTATAATTACATCCCATTTATTATTTTTTAAAGCCCATTTTCCTGTTAAGCCTAATGTATCCCTCCTAGGAAAGATCTGCAGCCCAGCAGGGCGGAAAATAACAAGTTGACCTTGCCTGGGTATTCCTCAAAAAGACGTATAGCTGGGCTAGCCATTTTCATCTTGAAAAAATTTAGTATCTGGGATGGATATCTGGCCTAGGCTAGACGGGCCACAGCTCGCCCAGTTAATACCCTGCTCTCCTCTAAACAACAACAAAATGATCGCCAAGAAAAACACTGCAGTGCTCACGCCTCAAAGACACAAATACTGCTCGAGCTGCTTGGTCCCAGCTGTCGGCCGCACCTTGTGCAATTCTCTCGTTTATATTGACAACATATGTTCACAATGGTGTGGGACCGTGATGTCAGGAAACCAGGAGAAAGGAAAAAAAATAGTTGTACATAATAAGGAGGCACTTGCATACGGACGGCTATGGCCCTAGTGGGTCCATAGTGTCATCCAATCAAAATAAAGTCATCTCCTGAATCCTCATGTTCGTTGACGATGTTAACAATGCTCGGCGCCACGGCGAGCGCAACAACTCGAAGGACAACGGAGAGGGCCTCGCGGGCCCTACGGATGGTCTGATACAGCGCCCGCTGCTCATTCAGGAAGCCAGGATCATCGGACACCTATGAGCACCTTCGAGAAACTAAGACGGCATAAAACGGTAAGGCCGCGCTTGGGAGCTCTGGTTTATTTCAAACCTGTATTAACATACACAAGTGTAATTTACTCGTCATCGGAAACAACTCGTAAAATACAGGCGTAATGAAACCGAGGGCCCGAGGTCTGTAAGTAAAACCAGCGGGTTACGCGTGTAATTTGAGAGACCAGTGTATATTTTACGAGCACTGCTATATGAACGACATTACCAGATGATACATGCACGACGTGCGTATCATGCCATCCATAGGCAAGGCTGAAACAGCAGCTAACGGCTAGATTAGCAATCGTCCGAGTGTCATTCAATGTTTTTATCGTGTGTGAAGTACTTCCGATATTTTACTAGTCGAAATCGACCAACCAAGCGCCTTCTCCCGAGACCATCTGCTTTACAAGCGTCAGTTTTACAAGCGGTTTTGGTTGGAAAACGAAAATCCAATCATGGCCTAATATCATGAGTTGGTCGGAAGATCATATGGTTTCACGTCTAACCTACCCGACTTGTCGTATAGGCTATGAATGAAACATCAGATGATGAACTTCTTAAGCACGGAAACAATAGAAGAGGATGATCTTCTTAACATGCAAATCACTGGCATTAGATCGACATGCAAAACAATACGAAGCATTATTCTCAGGAGGCACGGTGAACAGCTCGTGATGCTGCATGCCACAACATTCCAAGCTCAACTTTGCAATCAAACACCCTGGCATTACATAGACAATATTCAGAACAAACTCTTAACACAGGAATATCTCAGCAGAGTAACTATTTACTTCTAAACTAAACACAGGAATAAGAAAAAACACTCGACGCTGCTCCAGCAAGGGCGTCCCACTCAAAAATATCAAATGCATGTCTTCTGGCTAACATCAATGAGCAAATTTTGACAAGGTTTTCCAATTCCAATATATTAAACTAACGTCTTCTTGCTAACATCAATGATTAAACTTCGACAAGCTTTTCCCATTCAAAATATGTAATGCCTATGATCGTGGAGTCTTGTCGTAGCTTCTTAAATTGCCAATGGTCTCTGCAGACTAGTCATGTCACCGGTGTCTAATGATACTCTGTAAAGCTTCTCGGTCATTCCTTCTGTAATGTAGTGCAAACAGTGACTGCTTCTTTTTACAAAGTGGAATGACAAACTGGACCCAATAATGCAGCAGTTTGCCTTGGACACATTGGCTCATTTTGTGCAGTTCAACTAAAATCAAAGTCGAAATAAACCGAGCTTTAATTTTGACATCCCTGTAAGCAACAATAGGTATAAGGGAAATAATTACTGAGAAATAACGGTTGATGACTTGTACTCCCAGAAGAAAAGCATCTACTGATCTACTTTATCTTAATGGGAAACAAAGCAGGAGAGTAGCAATTCTCCATCAGTGTGATTCATTCATATTGACCGAGACATTATCTTAACAATGCCTTGTTTCAACATGTATAAAGAACGACAAAGCAGAAAAGTACCATTCCTAAAACAATGCAACTGAATCATTTTAACAGAGACATTATCTTAACAACATCTTGGTTAAACATGTAGAAAGAACTACAAAGCAGGATAGTACCAT
Source organism: Triticum aestivum (assembly GCF_018294505.1). NCBI lineage: Eukaryota > Viridiplantae > Streptophyta > Magnoliopsida > Poales > Poaceae > Triticum > Triticum aestivum. The sequence goes on from NC_057810.1 coordinate 112,686,275, forward strand.
TCCTAATAAGTGTTGCGGTTTTGAACTAAGATTCAGTAGTTAATTAATTCTGAGAGTGGCATTGCTTAATTTTACCAGCGGCGTTAGATTAACAAAAAGCATAAACAGTTCCAGGGGAGAGTGGGTGCAACAACAGTATGTGCTTCCATCTACTTATAAAGGAGGTGATGCAGAGTTTGTTGTAACAAAGCAACAAGCATCATGTTTGGGTTGGTCCCATTTTTTGTTCACTACTTAATGGGAAAAGACAGCAATACAATAGCTTCAATTCAACATTTATTTAAAGCAGTACCAATACAAGTAGCACAACATCTCAAAGCACTACACAATCATGTGGGTGAAGGCCTGTACTAACCTTTCATGAGACGGACAAGATAAAATACGAATCTGCCAATACGAATAGGAAATCCAATCTCATTTTGTGCAGTTGCACTGAAATCAAGCAAAGTGTTTCATGTAGCGAAGCAAATTGTCGCAATAGCAACAAGTTGAATAGATATCCCTGTTTAAGCAGAGGCAAAAAAGGAATCAATTACTGGCTAATAAAGGAGGATGAAACATGCGGCCACAAAAATGGTAATCCCGCCAATCCCTAACAAGTGTTGCAGTTTTGAAATAAGATTCAGTAGTTAATTCTGAGAGTGGCATCAATTACTGGCTTATAAAGGGGTGATCCTGAATTTGTTGTAACAAAGCAACAAGCATCATGTCTGGGTTGGTCCCATTTTTGTTCACTACTTAATGGGAGCTTCAATTCAACATTTATTTAAAACAGTACCAAAACAAGTAGCACAACATCTCAAAGCACACTACACATCACGTGGATGAGACCAAGATTTGAAACAACTCGCCACGAAGACTGGAAACAAATCTCGATCTCCTTTTGTGCAGTTCCACAAAAATTAAGCAAAGTCACCGGTGTGACATTCAAGTTGAACTACACAAAACACTCTCAAAACATAAGTGCTTCGACTAGCAAAGCAAAATGTCGCAATAGCAACAAGTTGAATCGATACCCCTGTTTTAACAGAGGCAAAAAAGGAAACAATTACTTGCTGATAAAGGAGGATGAAACAAATGGTGACTGAAAGAAGCATCTAACTTATCTTGGATGGAAAACAAAGTAGGATAGTAGCATTTCTAAAACGGTTGCATTAATTCATATTAACAGAGACATTCTCTTGAAACAACATTCATTAAAAATGTAATTTACTTTTAACAGTGGCATTGCTTCAATTTTTCGGCGGCATTCTTAGATTAACAATAGCAAAATAGTTGTATGGGACATGCCAGCACCATGTGCGTCCACACGTATAAATGGGTGATGCAGAGTATATATCCAAGCAGCATATATGCGTTGGTCCCATATTTGTTCTCTTTGAACCTTTTTCCTATGTGAGGGCAGCAAATCTAGTCCTACACAAACTACCCGACCCCCCAGTTTCTTTCCCTTTTCAACAAAGAGATCGGTTCCTTACAGATGTGTGTACTGGGTTACCCCTTTTTCCCTTTTCGACCTACAAAGCGGCTGGATAACCAGTCTATACTACTTTCCGCCCCTCCTTTCCTCATTGAACCACGTCCTAGATTCTTGCTCCAGCCCACCACACCCTTCTTTCCTCTTTGAACCAAGACCTAGATTTGACTACAGATCGAAAAAGATCCACATGCAGCTAGAGTAACGACGGTTTCAAAGAAACTTATACATTAGAGTCGTCGGGATGTGGCAAGGCGTGCGGCGGGAGGCTGGATCTGCCTACACTACGTACGGCAGCGAGGAAGAAGGGGTCGGTGGCCCTCCTGCATAGGCGCTGGGTGAAAGAGAACAACGCAGCCGGCAGTGGATTGCCTCCCTCGCCGAAGGCGATAGAGTGAACGCTGCACCTCCTCCCCATCCCGGTGCGACGGGATACGGACGCCTCCTTCACCAGCTGTGAGGGGGGAGAGAGAGACAAGAGGCCAATGCAATCTTGTTTAGATCTGGTGAAGAGAGGGTGAGAGACTGTGAATATAGCAAACCCTAGCAAATGAACACTGAGCCTCCAGCATGTAACATCTATGTAGTGCGGCAAGCGTGTGGAGAGTGCAAACCCTAGCGAACAAACGCTGAGGCTCCTGCTTATATATATACTACTATAGTATAGACTGAGCTCCGGTGCCTTCACTGCACCTGCTTTTCGATGTATGACAGGTGAGCCAGCCACATTTTGGGCTCACCTGTCATAAACCCAAAGGCAGGTGCACTAAGTCAATGAAGCTGCGTCCATATAGTACTCTCGTGTATACGACTAATATATAGTGGAGTGGTTTTCTTATTCTCTCCATAACAATCGTTTTAAATTGTGTAAGTACGAAACGAAACTCTTTATTTAATGTATAGTGAAGAAAACTAGTACTACTACTTCCGATGAACTAACGATCCACGCCCACGCGTCCTGGTCGCACTTCCTATCCTTCATGTGTGGTACACTACCCTCCCTTAAGTGAACAATCACACATGCGCCAAATTATCAGAAATGTGTGAGAGTGTGTACAAATAAAGAATTTTAATTTCAATTATCGGAAAGGTTTGAGAGTATTACAAAGTTTGACTTCAGTCAAATCTAATATGCGGAGTAAATAAAAATGGAGGGCTACTACGTCCATCCGGGTTTTTAGTCCAGACCATTTTTTAAATCCAAGTTAATAGCTGGACAAATAAAATTACAGGGGAGCTGGAGACAAAGTTGTGAGAAGGATTACAAACCAATACAAAACTTATGCTCTTAGTACCAACGTTGATCCTTCTTCGAGGAAACATTTGGTTCATAGCCAATTATGTGATAAAATTGCACCAACGTGAAAGACGACTGCGTCTCCAACGCAACCAAGGTGAACTGACGAAGGATATCATCTTTGTGCGTAACAAGCAAAGAGCACTGATGGAAGACAGCTTGTTTTTCATTCAAAATCGATCAGCTTCACCAGCCAATGCAACCATGAGGCGCAACCATGAGCATCGATAGGTCATCGTGGTGATGCATCATCCATTTGGCATCAAGTTTGGGTGAGGCACCTATGAAGTTCGACAAATCCTCACTGTGGTCTGTTTCTTCTTAGTAATCAAGATCGAGGAAGGAAGAACGACGTGGCAGAGGACAGTGAGGCAGAAAAACAATGGCCATCCAATTTTGTGCAGTTCCACTAAAATTGAGGAAGACATGCCCGGGTATTGAGACACGCATCGTTGTTTCCAAAAATATAAAAAGGGTTAGCAACGACATCTCAATTGTCAATAAGAGTTAATGAAAAGTACACCAACAAACAGAAGCATCATAATTATCTTGATGGGAACTAAACCAGGATACCTGAGAAAAAAAAGCATTTCTTCATTTAAGCAGTGATAGTACTACAACCATATGGACAATGACCACACAACCACCATGTACTTTTTTTCGAAACAACATGTATACCTCCACCGACGCATAAATCAGGACAACTTTTCAAGTGGCATTTCCTCTATAATAGTACTACTAGTAGGTGATGTTGGACCAGCCAACGAACCCTAGCTACTATGCATGGGGAGCTGGGGAGTAGTGGCATAGAAGAAAACCCGCACGCAGTGACCTAGGGAGCTGGACCAGTACAAGAAGTTATACCTCAGGTGGGCGAGATGTTGTTTAGGCGGGTGGGCAGGATCTTCCCACACGACGGCAGTGAATAAGGGCACGGAGGATCATCGTCCGCGCCAGCGCCGGCTCCGAGAGGACGGCAACAACATCAATGCTGCACCTCCTCACCTCCCGCAGTGGACGGTATTTGGCCGGATCTGTGACCACCGGTGAGGAGAGAGATAGAGTGGACACTGTCATCTTGTTTTGATATGGAGAGGGTGAGAGAGCAAGACGCGAGAAACTCTATCAAACAAGAGGCTATAATGGAGTAAAAAAATCTCTCCATAGCAGTGGTTTTAAATAGAATACACGCGTTCCTGGAAAAAAGAAACAAAAACTGGCGGACAATTTTTTAAGGGTCTGTCTAGGACACATCTAGATGTGACATAGTTATGTCACATCTAAGTTGATGTCCACTCTGTTTGTGGTCTATTTTTTTCCTAGTTTTTTTTGTTTCTTGTTGCTGTACATTATATACTTGTGGGAGCTTAGATGTGATATCCTTAAATAACATCTACATGTGAATTAGACAAACTGATTTTCTAACGTACCAAGAAAGAAAACTCGATCAAAAACATGCCCCCGCTTCCAGGTCGTGAGAGTCGTCGCGCACACACACATAGACATAGACATGCATATCCGTGTTTACATAAAATTCCATTTCCATCTCCATCTCCAATCATATTTGTCCAACTGGCACATTATTTACATTGTTAATTATATACGCAGCAATATTAACGTACAACATCTCTTGTTTGCGCACATCCGGACCGCTGCCATGGCCGGTCCTGACCAACCCGAACCCTCTTCATCACCCGGGCGTGCTTCCCGCCCGAAACGGTCAATGGCGCATTCATGCCCGGCCAGAGCGGACGCGACCTCTCACTGGCGCCGGCATTGAAGCGGCACGCCGGCCGAGAGAGCGTCGCCCGCGCCACTTCTGGGTGCACATGGCTGCTCCGCGTTCAAAGGTCACAATAGTCGGCTACAACATGCATGTAAAAAGTTCTTGGGAGTCCCTGCTACAGCTAGCTATCCTCCCCCAACTCGTCAATCTCTTCCAGTAGTGCTAGTACTGCATGGCGCGGTCCATCGACAAGCAGGCGGGAAAGTTATCATATACTACTCGGTTAGCGGTAAGTGGCATGCCGAGCGACCGTGTGGGGTCGAGCCGTGGAGGAGGGTAAGACACGAACATGACAGACGTGATTTAAACGTTGGTTTTGCTCGATGGCGCAATCGAACAAAACGCTCCGTTTCCATTTTTTCTCTGGAAAAATGGAAACTTTCCACTCCATTTTCATTCCTATTCCAAGGTTGCCCCGTTACAACATTCCATCAAATACAAAGAAACTAACACGCATGCTGATGCATCTCAACGATTCACAGATCATAGCCAATATTTACTTCACAACTCAAGAAAAAAAGTTGTGAGAGCGTGTACGTAAGAAAAACTACTCATGGGGTCACTACGACTTAAACCCTAAACCCTAAACATGATTTAATTTCCTGGCCAGGTAGAACCTGTCGAAGGAAAGACGGCTGGCACCCTCGGATCATACGATGCTTTTGTGCAGTTCCACTAAAATCGACCTGAGCATCCCTGATGGCAAAGATATTGAAGAAGTGTGATTGGAATAATAGTACTGGCACTAGTTCATGAGACATAAACTCATCACAAGTAGAAGCCGGTAGAAGTAGAGAAAGATCGACATGGAGATGGAGCTATGGCAGTGGAGCAAGCCGGCTCCAAAAGGAAGATGGACTATACCTGGGACGTCGGGCTGTAGCTAGAAGGGCGGTTGGGATGCGACATCGGCCCATACTGCGGTGACCCCCGATTGGGACGCACCAACTGTGGGTTTTCTCCCTCGCTGATGTCGACCGCGTCTACACAGAACATTGTTTCCTTCCCCCAGCTGCGGGATCAGGCCCGTCGTTCTATGCTTGTGAAGAGAGCAACCTAAGCAAGCAGGCTTGTAGCTTAGGCTCCTGTTAGAGTATATATAGTGGTTTTCTTTTTCTCTCCATATCAACCATTTTATATTGCGTATGTGTCATTCAAGACTGAAATGATGGTTGCTTCTTCCGACTAACTTACTGTGTGATTTGACTGCTCGTTAGTGGCCCCTACACGTACTCCCCCTACGTGTATGCAACAGTCACACGTACACATGGACGCAAAAACGCGTGCGACGCCCTAATGCATGCATGTCCGAGCACACGAGGGAACACACACGGTCACACTCAAGTGCTCAACCTACACGTGCATGCACACACATACTCGGTCAGGGTGAGCTAGTGACAGTATAAACACCGGAAAATATATATATTGAGCGCAATGAGTGTATTATGAAGTCCAACGACCAGTGTCTTGGTTGATCGTCCTAAGAATGCTTCTATATGAATAAAGCTCTCTCATTAACCCGCAAAAAAGATTAAGTCATATTAACCAGAAAGGAGGGAGTATGGACTAACACTACTTTTTGGTATGTCTCGTCAACTTGTAGAACGAGGAGAAGCTTGCAGGATAAGGTGAAGCTCGCTTACGCCTTTTAACTACTGCAACCTACCCTTGGTGGACATGCATCAGTCCATTCGGTGTCAGATTGTCAGAGGCATACACTGTAGTACCCAACATGCATAGTACCATCATTGTTCGACTTCACGAAGAGGCGAAGAGCCAAGCGCAGTAGTACGAGTAGTACTACTACTAGAACCGCATGGTGGAGCATCTGTACTCTTAATTTTTTTATCTCTGATAAAGTACACATTTATTCCGGAGAAAGGCGGAAAACGGCAGCCCAACATGTAATGAATGATATCGATCAACCAACCATGCTCGAATATATCTTGGCCTCCGTGTGAGCCCGTCTGTGTGTTCTCCCTCCTCGTCTCTCTCAAGGAATGGCGGGTTGGCTCTTTGCCGTCAATTGAGATCGGTTTGCTCACACTCCTGTCCTACATGTCAGTGATATGCCAAGAGGAGGTGAGTTGACTGACTGGCCATACACGTACTTGGTTTTGCACCTTCATACTACTCCTCCCTCTGTCACAGTTTACCGGGCGCGCTCCTTTATGATGCATTTCTCTCAATGCATTTCCAGCACCAGAGAGACTTTAGATGCGTTTGGTTTAATGCTCAATTAATTAGCGCGTGGTAACCGCAATCAAGTCCACAATTTTCTCTCCATGTATTCTGTACTACTATGGAGTGGAGTAAGTGCATGCATGTGTGTACCCGGGGTGGAAGCACTGCCTGCATGTGTGTACACATTATTCCCTCTAGTAATTGACGCCGTGCTGTAACTACCAATGCTACTTTTCAGGCCGATCGCTAGTCGCCTTAGTCCCACAGATTTTTTTCTTTTTTCTGAAGCGCGTTGTATAAACAGTGATGGATGGAGTAGTATGAGCGAATTCAAAGAAGAGCGTATTGATGGTTGCTTCTTCAGAGCAACTTATAGTGGGAAATGTGGGGCTTATGATTTGACTGCTCATTACTCACTATTAATGTGGTGCAACGACCGGGCTGAGTCTCTCATGCGGTTGTGCACTACCCCCTCGGTCTTAAATATACTCCGGAGTATTTGTCTTTCTAGAGATTTCAACGAGTGACTACTCAAATATTTGTCTTTTTAGAGATTTCAAATGGACTGGCACATATGGATGTATATAGACATATTTTAGAGTGTAGATTCACTCATTTTGCTCCGTACGTAGTCACTTGTTGAAATCTCTAGAAAGACGAATAGAATATTTAGGAACAGAGGGAGTACACATACGAAGCAAAAGGAGTGAATCTACACTATAAAATATGCTCGTTTGAAATTTGTAAAAATACAAATATTTAGGAACGAAGGAGTATAATTTTGTGCATGGCATATGGACCCGAATGATGAAGAGGCTTCTGGTAATGCTATCAAGCTTCCATCATTTGTTTACATAATTGACGTATTATACAAATAATTTTCCAGCGACATGAAATTGTACAATGGTGTGAGCTTTATGCTTTTGTTTCACGTGTCTTGCCATCGATGCTCTTTCGGAAACAATAAAAAACTAACTTCCTTGCTAATGCATGTCAATTATTAGCATATCAGAGCTAATAATTACATCACAACTGAAAACAGAGTTGTGAGAAGATGTTAAATTAAAATTGATCCTTGCTTTCATTGGCAGCAACGTCCCCCCAGGCTCTGTCTAAATCAACAAGGCATGTTAGGAAAAAAGTAGCTGTCTGGAGCATGCAACATTCTGATCATTTTGTGAAGTTCCACTAAAATAGAGTTGAGCGTCCCTGTTCCAAAGATATTAAGTGTGATTATGATAATAGAGGACTGCTGATGAAACAATAAACACACAAATAGAAGCTGGTCACCTTTGCAATCTCTCTTAAGACTAACTAGTTGGAGAAGATTAGGCTTGGAGTTGATGAGGAGGATAGAGCAAAACCAATCTCCCTTTGTGCAGTCGCACTGAAATTTAGAGACGTTGCCCGTGTGACATTTTAGTACAACTGCACAAAACACTCTTAAGAAAAAAGTGATTTGTGCAGTTCACCAAAAGGTCGCAATACCAAAGAGGTGAAATGGATAGCCCTGTTTGCAAAAAAGAGGTAGAAAGGAAACAATTACTGGCCAATAACAGTTGATGACACATGCGACGACAAAAAAGAAGCATATTCCTTGTCCTAAGGGAAGATAACAACACGGTTGTGTTTGTCTAAAATGATGTGAGGACGAGAATGCAACATGGAAAGTACGCCGGACGAGCTACATTTTGGGCAAAGAACTATGGAAGATCCACAGCAGTGGAGCAAGGCCAGAGGGGATACCTGGAGGTCGTCGGGATGTAACTAGGTGAGCGGCAGCGAGCAGAATCTGCGAGCAGGTGGCGTAGGCACTGCCGCGCCGGAGCTTGGTCAGAGAGAACGGCGTGTACCACAGATCGGGACGTGCTGCCTCGGCACTGTCGAATGAAGAAATGATACACTTCCTCCCTTTCCCCCGGTGGACGGGATGTAGCCGGATCAGTGACCAACGGTGAGAGAGAGAGAGAGGCCACCACACTCCCTTTCCCCCGGCGGATGGGATGCAGCCGGATCAGTGACCAACAGTGAGAGAAAGAGGGGCCACCGCAGCCTTGTGTGAGATACTCTGAAGAGCGACAAACCAGGCAGGCAGGCTCCATTGTATATAGTGAGCGGACTACCTTTTTCTCCATAAAAATCGTTTTATATTATGTGTACGTGCCATTGAGCGCTATAACTTTATTTAAAAATAACGCGACAACACGTCTAGTCGAACTTTGTTTCGTGCACGCGTGGTACACGACCTCCCTAGGTAAACAACCGCTACAGGCATTCAAATTAGCACGTGGGCTGCCATTTTGTAAAGAAATGAGCTCCACTGTGTACCTGTGCGGGTGTGGCTTGGCACGAAGCGTGAGTACATGCACGGTGCACCTATTCTCTTCTTATATACGTACACTACCTACGTGGGGTTGTGTGAGAGAGATACAAAC